>NC_058410.1:59014051-59285178 GCF_002201575.2 Neomonachus schauinslandi | reverse complement strand
AGAGAAAGAGAAAGAGAAAGAGAAAGAGAAAGAGAAAGAGAAAGAGAAAGAGAAAGAGAAAGAGAAAGAGAGGGAGAATGAGCAGAGGGGAGGGGCAGAGGGAGAGGGAGACGCAGACTCCCTGCTGAGCAGGGAGCCCTGATGCAGGACCCCATCCCAGGACCATGGGATCATGAAGAAAAGGTTAATTTCAAGTAATATGTATACTTTAAGAATTTTGTTTTCAATTTAGTACATGCTTATGTATTTCTTTGACTTATCTGTGAGTTTAATATCCAGATGACTAGATCCTGTGGTACACAGAAAATAAACAACCTAGTTTGCCAACAAGTGCCAAAATAACGTGCTGGATTATATACTTTAAGCCTCCACAATCAACTGATTTGACTGAAACTGTTTGACAACCATTAAACAATGTATGTTTGATTGAAACTGTGTTAAGTCTAAGTCTAAGGCTGATGAAATACTGATCAGAGGTTCTTACTCATTATCAACACTGTCTTTATGAAATACTCTACATTATCACTCTTACTGTCTACATGAATATTCTACAGGTATCTTACATCTTTGCCATATTTCCTCAAATAAAGGGCATATTTTAGGTATATATGGATGCATCTGGTGCAGTGAGTATTTAGGGGTTGATAAAAAGAAAAACTATGGGCGTGGTTAACTGTCCTCTCTTATAAAAAGGGATAAGATGATATGCCTTCCTACATCCCCCATGTTTGCTCTGATTATAGACTTAAGAAGTTTGCTTCAATATACCAATTCTTTTCCTACGTCCCCCTCCACCCCCATGCACTCCAAAACCATGAATTCTGACTCTCCCTCCAATGTAGATCACCAAGAACTTCAATTTGACCTCAATTACGTTTCAAGGATTTGACTAAGCAAATTATATGCAAAACTAAATTCTGACAAATATGTACCCTAATTAAGATGTTTCCAAATACATTTTAAAAGATCATCTGAATAGTTTTTCCTTCAATTTACAGACAACCCAATAAATCAGATCCCAAGGAAAACTGATTTCAAAGTTAATCATTAGTCTGCATTACCTTTTAGTTAACAATGCCCTATTACTAGAAGTCATTCAAATAACTTTAAATACTCAAATCAGACTAGCACTCTCCTCAATATACTGATGTTCTCTAAAACCACTAGAGCACAACATTTGATATAATTTATGTTTCTGTATACTCTTTCAAGGGGCCGTAGAAGTTTACCACAGTACTGTTTTAACTACACGGAGTATACGGAATCTCCAGTATATTCTGGATTGGCACTACTTGGTAAGTTTATTGAAGGGAAAGATTATATTTCTACACAGCTTTATAAATTAAACTTTCTCAAATCCTCACAATTTAAACATTAGTCAAAATTATAAATAATCCCTTCCTAAAACTACATTATTACTAAAACTCAATACATGAATCCTTTAAAACATTTTAAGCCATTAGGTTAAACCAAATATTAGGTGAAGGAACCAAAACAAACATGAAATATAAATATATATAAAAAGATATGTTTAATGTGTGAAGGAATAAGTTTTTAAAACTTAACTCCCCTGGGACACCTGAGTGGCTTAGTCCATTGAGTGTCCAACTCTTGGTTTTGGCTCAGGTCATGATCGCAGGGTTGTGGTATTAAGCCCCTAGTCCAGCTCCATGCTTAGCATGGAGTCTGCTTGTCCCTTCTCCCTCTGCTCCTCCCCTACTCCCGCTTTTCTCTCTCTCACTCAAATAAAATAAAATCTTAAAAAAAAAAGTTAAACTCCTGTACCTCTTTAGTAAACAACTGCATATACCCTCTCTACTATATCAGCCAACTACTGACCTCTAAAAATAATTTTTCTAAGGGCACCTGAGTGAGTGGCTCAGTCGGTTAAACGTCTGCCTTCGGCTCAGGTCATGATCCCAGGGTCCTGAGTCCCGCATGGGGCTCCCTACTCAGTGGGGAGCCAGCTTCTCCTTCTTCCTCTACCTGCCTCTCTGCCTGCTATGCTCTCTCACTCTCTCTCTCAAATAAATAAATAAAATCTTTATTATATACATATAATTTTTCTAGTATAAATCTATTCATAAAACATACCAAGCACCAAAAATATCAATAAAATGATCATCTTGGGGCACCTGGGTGGCTCAACTGGTTAAGTGTCTGACTCTTGATTTCAGCTTAGCTAATGATCTCAGGGTCCCGAAATCGAGCCCCGCCTCAGGCTCCATGCTCAGCAGGTTGTCTGCTTGAAGTTCTTTCCCTCTGCCCCCAACCCCCTCGTGTGCATGCTCTCTCTTGCTCTCTCTCTCTAAAAATAAATAAATCTTTAAAATAAATAAATAAATAAAATGATCACCTCACCTCATCTAAGTCTTGGATATAAACTGGTTTTTCCTCAAAGCCAACTGGCATTGGTTCACTATAGGGAATCTTTACTTCTTCATACATCTTGTTATTCTCTCTTTGGATTCCTTCTGGTAAAATCATCTATCAACATAAAAAATAAAAATTAATTAAAAAGCAGTTGTTCTGGTAAAGATTCTTTAATTAGAGAGACAGAGAGAAAGAACACTACTGGCTTTAGACGTAGCACTGGTAAATAAATATAGCTAATTTAAAGAAAAACAAGTCTAAATAAAACAAAAACAAATTACGTACACACAAATTATTCATATATCAGATCTCTCATATAAAACACCTATTATGCTGATGAATTTTAAATATATATTTATTAGATGGTCTCCTGAAGACAAATGTACTTGGGTGGCTAGGAAAAATGTGCAATGTACAGTGTAAAGATCAAAAAGTAAGGCAACTGCTAAAACTCAAAAATACAAGTTCCATAAATAAGAAAAGGGAAAAGAACAAATATGTTTTGAATACCTGCTATGTGTCAAGAACTTTATATATACTGCATTATCTCATTTTCCCCAGTATTTTTAAATAAAAGTTAGTATAGTATATCAACTAGTACAAGAGTCACAAAAGAAACAGGAAAAATCTATGTGTTATTTTCTCAGAATAGACATATTATCCCAAAGTGGTCATACACCAGTGACATACCTTTGCACCAGCAATGAATGCTGATGTTCTCATGGCTTCAGCTTGGGAATCATAAACATGGGGATAACGTATTTTTTCAACATCCATATCTCTTTGCCTGCTCAGAATTGGAACACTTCTAGCATTCAGAAGGGCCTGCTCTCTGTAAATACAAAAATAACAGGATAAATCTTAAATTTTTATCTTGCAAAAGAAAGCATATATTAAAACAATCACTATTATAACTATTTCAGTTAGTCTTCCATTATAAAGTAGAAGAAACTGAATTACACAAATAAAGATATTAGCAATCCTGAAATTTTCTGTGTAACTACACAGGAGTTAACACATTTTTTAGGTACTATTTTTAGATAACATCATCTGATAACTTTAATGTTCCTTATTTATAATTTTGTTTGTCACAATCCAAAGATATATAACAAGGTATAAATTCCTTTTTTAAGAACAGGATTCAGTATTTAAAAGAACAAGTATCATAATGTCTTCATTTCTTTTTCCTCCTTCCTAATTTTAAATAACATGAAGAAAAGTATTCTTATTAAGCTAGGGAAAAAAACAAAAGTCTCAAGATAAATCTGTGTAGGCTTCACAAATTTTAAACTACTGGTGTGTGCACATCACCTAAAAATAGCTTACCTCTGTAATCCAAATCTCTAACCTACATAGATGCAACCAAGAATATTCTAATTAAGAAGATCACTGCTTTCTTATCCCAGAATATTAGGTTTTCATAAAACAAAATTCTGTTCTTATAAGACAACATGACTAGAAGTAAGAATCATCTAAACTGTTTAAAAAATGATGATACATAATGGTAGCAATAACAACAGAAGCATTTTTCAGCCTCTGGTTTTTATTACCTTTGTATCCGCAATTCCTTAGGATCAAAGCTCATAAGTCCTTCTGCAACTTCTCCATCTTCTCCAGCCTTTCTTTCTCGTCTAGCAATTCTTTTTTCTTCACGGCGATACTGTTTCATTAATTGCTTTTCTTGTTTAGACTGAATAGTAACTTGACAACCATAATTAGGTTTAGCATTTTCTCCTAAAATTTTTTTGCAATTGTCTACAAAGCAAATTTAAGAAACATGTTTTATAAATTTAACCTTTATGAAAATCATTTTTCCCTTTGCCAAAATACAAGATAGCACAATGCTCAAATTCATTCGTTTTTAAAAAACTGTCACATTCAATTGTATGTTTTAAGGAGAGATTTTTAAAAATATAATATCTAAGTGAAATTAACACAGTGGCTTAAGAAAAGTCATCAGGTATTTTCTTTATACAGATTACATAGTTTAGTGTTATAAATTCTTAGATATAACATCAGGAACTTAAAAGTTCAGTTTTATAATTCTGAAATTATTTGTTTATATAATTTCAACAAATATAGTAATTATCAATACTAATTAGCACTTACTGTTAACATAGTAATAAAATATATTTTTTACATATTAGATCTAACTTTTCCCTATGTATCAGATCTTATTGTGTTAAACTGAATATATGTTACTACTTACTCATACACAAAATAAAACTTATTAACATTAGCTCAGGATATATTTATAAGATGACCAAGGCAAATAAAGAGTATGATCCACCTTTTCATGGAAATAGAGTTAAAAAAAAAAAAAAAGGAAGATGAAATCTCAATGTTTACAAGGTCCAATTTAAACATGTGGTTTGGTCAACCCAGTATTAAGGAAAATTTTTCTTCCAACAGGATTACCTTCTATGTTTAATTAAATCTTTCCAAGTAGTAGTATCTTGGCTCACTGCAGCCCTAAAGGGACTGACTGGAGTGTTGCTGAAAGCAACCCAAATCAAAACACAGTTATGGTACTGAAGACCTACTAGTTCCAGGCACTGCTGCTAAACTAGGAAGACAATGAAGACTGAGATTTGGTCCATACTCTGAAGGAGCACAGTGCAGGTTATTTTATCAAACTCCAAGATCCAACACAGAACAAGGAAGGAATTAGGTGAAGCATCAAGATGGGAAAATTAGCTTTCTAATTCATCTAAGCCTCAATCAGGCAACTATTCAGCAAAAACTTTAACAGTTGGTATTTGTTTACGTATATGTGTGTGAGTGCATATGTAAAGAGAATAATAATGAGAGAAAGAATAAGAGAGAAAAAGAAAGCAAAATGTTAATGACTAGCAAATCCACATGAAGGGTATCCAAGTACTCACTGTATTATCCTTATACGCTTACTACAGGTTTGAAAGTTTTCAAAATAAAAAAGTTGGGAAGAAATTATGACACTACTTGGCTCATAGTAAATACTGTATGTATTTACTTTAAAAAAAATTGTCTATTCAAATCTCCAGCAAGAAAAAAATGCCATACTTAAACATAAAGAGAATCTCTACCGCAATACCCTATTTAAGGCATTGATATTTGTTTCATAATCTGCCATATCTAAAATCTAATTTCAAAAGTGGTATCACTAAATTATATATATTATAATATATATTATATAATATAATATATTATATTAAAGGATATTAAATAATAATATTAAAAAGATTTGCTAACCAATGAATCTTTCCATTAAATTAGAATTACCACTGAATACTTTCTTACCTTGAAGAGCCTGCAACTTATGATCATTTGAAGAATTAAGAAATCTATCCACAATTGTAATTCTGTTCTGAAGGAGCTTCTCAATAAGTTCAAGTCCATCAGGTCCCAGCAGTTCAAATAGCTTAAAAGAAAAAGAATCAAAGAATTGTTACCTCAAATTCACCATCTTCAACTGATTAGACCTTGTTCAACCGAGGTATGAAGCTAAACTAATACAAAAAGAAGTACCCAAAAAGTATTTTAAAAAAAATAGTAACTTAGGAAAGAAAAATAACTCTTCATATTGTTACATATCTTTCAGCTTCACAAAGTCAATCTGCAATTACTAAAAGCACATGATTCAACTTTTCAAAATAATTATGATTTATATATAAAGCTAAATCACAGAATAACAAATTCTTATACTTGGCTTTTCTTGGTATAACCTAAGGAAATTCCAAAATTAATTTGCTTTTTAATACACTGTTCTGGTTTTCACAAATAGAGTCCAGAGTACCATTTTTCTTACAACTTACTACACATAACAGCTATCATTGTAGAGATAAAGAACCATTAAAATGTTTTATGATTCATGACATGCAAATTTCTAATGCTTAATAATTAATTTTATTATTTTTATTAAACTTATTTTATTTTAATGCTTAATAAATCTGAAATATAAAACACAGTTCCACACGTGCTTTATTTAACTTTTTATAAAAGTGTCCCTGTGTATTTTACGCAGAGTAATTGTGAAAGATTAAGCTGATTCCAGAGTCAGAGAACTAGTGATTTAGAAAGACTTTCAATCATATCACTGTATGAAATAACTGCTCCAGAAAGCCTTTAGATTTCTTCAGATGTGGTTCGAGGATATATTTTTTTCCTCTCCAGAAATGTTATATCTAATTTTACATGTGAAGATTTTATATTAGCCAAATTCTAACTGTTCTCAGAGATTCCACACAAATAAAATCATAATTAAAGTAGGAATTTATGATAAGTATATATGAAATGTTAATATTTAATAAATATTTTATTTTTGCTGTTTATTTTGTGGACATTATCTGCATACAAGGCCACAGCCCCTAGTCCTGGAACACCTTGACTTTTGGGCTAAACATCACAGAACCCAATCACTCTCACCCTGGCTCATAAGGCACTAATTCCACACCAGGAGAGGCAAGCCAAGAATTTAGGCTACTGTCTACCCCCTTTCCATCAAGTACTCAGCTCCTAAAGCAGGGTGTCACTCAGAGATAAGTTTTCCATTTTCCCCACTCCTAGCTCCAGAGTTTACATCAAAGATTTTAGGCTATAAAATAAAAAGGTCACAATTTCTTCCAAAGGTATGTCCTCATCTGCAGCTTGGCAGGAAGTTGAAGCTTTAGGGCCATCGCAAAAACAGCACAGATTGTGGCTAACTATAACTACAGATTCACAAATTCAACTACTGGGGTACAAAAGAGAACTAAGGAGCAACAAATAGGAGGAATCCTCTTGGGTGGGAATAAATACCAACACTGACCTCTGGCATTATTCCTTCAAAGGGGCCCCAAATTTATTGGATTCATTTATGGAGCAATTTATGCGCCAGGACATTTCTACAAACAACAGAGCAATTATCTGGTAATTGGTAAATTTAATACCTGGGTGTGGTCAGGGAAAGAAAAGCAGAGGGTCCTGCCAAAACTACTTTCATCCTAGGGTGACTGTGGATATACCCAAAAGTACGCCTCCTTGAGAAATAATACCAGAAGCTAAACACTGTGGGGTATGGGTGAGAGGAATTGTCTGCACTAAAATAATCCAGCTAATCGCTAAGCAAATAAACAAGCAAATAAGAATAATAAACCCAGGCAGTGGTAGATTAGATGAAATAAATTCCTAGAAAGACACAAACTTTCAAATAGCAGACAATCTGAATAGACCTATAACAAGTGATATACTGAATTAGTAATCAAAACTACCCACAAAGAAAAGTGCAGGTTCAGATGACTACACTGGTGAGTTCATTCAAAAGATTTAACGCCAATTCTCCACAAACTCTTCCAGAAAACAGAAGAGAGAACATTTACAAGGTCTTACTTTGACCCCGAAGCCAGACAAATACATCATAAGAAAACAGACCAATATCTCTTAGGAATAGAGACACAAAAATCCTCAATAAAATACTAGTAAACCATATCCAGCAATATATAAAAGGAATTACACACCATGACAAAGTGAGATTTATGTCAGGAATATAAGGCTGGTTCAACATAAGAAAATCAATTGATGTATTACATTATATCAACAAAATAAAAAACAAAAACCACATGATCAGCTCAACAGATGCAGAAAAAACATTTGACAAAATCTAACAGCCTTTCATGATAAAACCACTCAACAAACTAGGACTAGACAGGTACTTCCACCACTTGATAAAGGGCATTTATGAAAAACCCTTAGTTAACATCATACTAATGGTGAAATAGTGAACCCTTACCACTAAGAACAGAAATGAGACAAGAAGGTCTGTACTTATAACTTCTACTGAATACTGCATTGGAGGTTCAAACCAGGGCAACTAGGCAAGAAAAAGAAATAAAAGGCATTCAGATTAAAAAGGAAAAAGTAAAACTATTTCTATTCAGAGATGGTCTATATAGAAAATACTAAAGACTCCACTAAAATACTATTCAAGCTAATAAACAAGTTTTCAAAAAGCATGACAAAACCATTCAGTGAGGAACGATCAGTCTTTTCAATAAATGATGCTGGGAGAACTGGCTAGTCATATGCAATAGCATGAAGTTAGACCCGATACCATACACAAAAGTTAACTCAAAATGGATCAGTGATCTAAATGTAAGAGCTAAACATTACAAAATTCTTAGAAGAAAACAGAGATCTTCATGTCCTCAGCCTTGGCAAAGGATTCTTAAATATGACACCAAAAGCATGAGCAACAAAAGAAAACATAGATAATTTGGATTTTAGCAAAACAAAAAAACTGCTTCAAGGGATAACATCAAGAAAATAGGGGGGGAAATGCAGAATGGGAGAAAATATTTGCAAATCATGTATCTGGTAAGAGACTGGTACTGTCAATGTCTACAACCAGAACATATAAAGAACTCTTAACCACTAATAAAAACACACCAATTAAAAACTGAGCAGAAGATCTGGATTTACCCTAGGAAAATATGTAAATGGCCAATAAACAGGTTAAAAGATACTCAACATCATTAGTTATCAGGGAAACACAAATCAAAACCACAAGAACCACTAGAAAGGCCAGGTAAAAAAAACTGGAAAATAACAAGTCTTGACAAGGATGTGGAGAAACCTGGAACTCTAATACATTGTTTGTGGGAATACAAAATTGTGCAGCCACTGTGGAAAACAGTTTTCTGGTTCCTCAGTGAGTTAAACACAGAATTACAATGTGACCCAGCAATTCCATTCTTAGGTATATACCCCAAAGAATTTACAACCATGTGTCCAAACAAAAACTTGTATACAAATATGGATATTTACATAGCCAAAATGTAAAAACAATCCAAATGTCCATCAACTAAAGCATGATAAACAAAATGTGGTATATATCCATACAATAGATATTACTAAGCCATAAAAAGGAACGTAGTAGTGTACAACATGGATAAACCTTAAACACATTTTGCTCAGTGAAAGAAGCCAGTCACAAAAGACCACATATTATAAGATTCCATTTGTAAGAAATGTCCAGGAATGGAGAAATTCTAGAGACAGAAAGTAGATTTGTGGTTGTTTAGGCCTGGGAAGGGGGTCAGGGAGGGAATAGGAGGATAGAAGCTAGACGTTTAGGATTTCTTTTTGAGGTAAAGAAAATGCTCTAAAATGACTGTGGTGATGGCTACACAGATCTATGAATATACTAAAAACCAGTGATTTATACACTTTAAATGGATGAACTGTATAGTATGTGAATTATGTATCAATGAAGATATTTTTTTTTAATTATAAACCAAAATGACTTAAACTAAAATACTAAAAGTAACAGAAAAATTACTTACAGTTGAAAGATACAGATTGAATACACGTTTCCTGGTAAAAATTTTAAGTGAATGTTTTGAATTGCTATTGGTTCAATGTAATCCCTGTGCTTAAGGTTAAGAGTGATATTTTAAAACCAGCAAATTCGGGGCACCTGGGTGGCTCAGTCGTTAAGCGACTGCCTTCGGCTCAGGTCCTGATGCCGGATCAAGCCCCGCATCGGGCTCCCTGCTCCGTGGGAAGCCTGCTTCTCCCTCTCCCACTCCCCCTGCTTGTGTTCCCTCTCTCGCTGTGTCTCTGTCAAATAAATAAAATCTTTAAAAATAAATAAATAAACCCAGCAAATTCAAAAAATGATACCCCCAAAATGCAAACAAATTACAGTAAAAAATGCTCTCTACATATGGCAAAAAAAAGTTTTTCATATTCTATCAACTCTCAGGGAATGTGTTAACTGTTAAATTGAGACCATTTCTTCCATAAGAAAATAATTTATCATGGCAGAGTTACCCTTACACATATTCTTAGCTACTTCAAGTTTACCTAATCTGAAATACAATGTTCACATATGATAAATTAGAGATTCACAAATTTTTAGTCCAACATAACTTTAAGGAAAAAACCAGTATATCTGGAAGACAACTTCTAATGTAACACCTCAGGAGGAGGATTGCAGAACAAAGAGCCCTTTCTTTCTCTTTCTTCCTTTCTTTTTTCTTTTTTTTTTAGCCTATTATTTCTTAAAAATAACACACCTAAGACCTAGCAAAAGAGACCAGAAGGCTGTTTTGCTCTGAATAGTAGGACTTCCATGACTTCTAAGATGAAGAATCCCCAGTAGAATTCTGAGATCAGCTGTCATCAGTTTTAAAGTAATCCCAAAATTATGCTTTCCATAACATTTGCCATTTTCATCCACATTGAGAGCAGGTGCAGTTCTCATTCAAGATTTGCACTACAAACTAATTTGGCAATGAGTCTGACTATTTGTGAAGATACAGCTGTCTGCATCACTGCTCTATGCACTGACACAAGTTCCAGAAGCTATCAAGTTGAAAAACAAAGAGGGAAAAGTTAGCTGTAGGTAGAGAAACAGACATCAACCACAAAGTTAGAAAGAAAGAAAGAAAGAAAGAAAAAGAGAGAGAAGGAGGGGGGAGGGAAGAAGAGAGAGAAAAAGGTAAATTTCACTATCCTGGCTATAAATTAAAGATATGAGATTTAAAGGAGACATAAGAGGAATAGACAGGTAACATCCTTTCCCTGGTAGAGGTTGTTAAAACCATTATTATGATCAATATATTATTAAGGTACTCTCCAAAGACAAAGGTTGTTAGAATTCTTACTGTTACTATAAATCCTTTATCATTAAATTATTAAATTGAAATAGTTCATTAAATTGAAATAATGAGTGGAAAGAGTCAAAATAATGAACCAACAGACTACATTCCTAAGATGTCAAAAAAAAAAATATTTCAGAACATGTACAGACTAACTTTAAAACAGCATTACTTCCTTGTTTCTTATAACACTTTTTTTTAAAGATTGATTGATTGATTGATTGATTGATTTGACAGAGAGAGAGACACAGCAAGAGAGGGAACACAAGCGGGGGGGGTGGGAGAGGGAGAAGCAGGCTTCCCGTGGAGCAGGGAGCCCAATGTGGGACTCGATCCCAGGACCCCAGGATCACGACCTAAGTCGAAGGCAGATGCTTAACGACTGAGTCACCCAGGCTCCCGTCTTATAACATTTCTAACAGATAAATGTAGTTTGTAAATCTCTCAGGAAAGGTAATCCCCACTTTACCCCATATTCTGAATTATATCATTTTTATTCCAATTGGTACAATGCTATAGTGGATGCTACATTCCCAACACAGTATCAAGTGAATCACAAATATCACATCATCACAAAAGCAAAATACAGTAAACCTTTGAATAATATACTATAAATCCCATGAAAATGGTGAGAGAGAGAGAGAGAGAGAGAGACAGAGGAAATGAACCTAAATTAGAACTATAAATTTGTTCTCAAACTGGCATATGCAGATATGCTGAGTGTTTATGAAACCACAGAATAAATATGGAAGATACCCTTGGCTTATCAGTTTACTCAAAGAGTTAGAGAAAAAAAATATTATTTCCAAGTAAAACACAACTTTGGTCATGTTAATGTCCTATCCAAACTCTGCTTCTCAGGTTAGTCAAAAAATGAACAATTAAAGTATTTAATCACTAACTCGGGCTTTAAATCTTAAAGTTTAGGGCGACTGGGTGGCTCAGTTGGTTAAGCGACTGCCTTCGGCTCAGGTCATGATCCTGGAGTCCCAGGATCGAGTCCCGCATCGGGCTCCTTGCTAAGCAGGGAGTCTGCTTCTCCCTCTGACCCTCCCCCATCTCATGCTCTATCTCATTCTCTCTCTCAAATAAATAAATAAAATCTTTAAAAAAAAATCTTAAAAGTTTAAAGTTTAAAGTTTCAACATTTATAAAAGTTTGTCAGTTCCATTCTGTTTCTTTTTTTTTTAAAGATTTTATTTATTTATTTGAGACAGAGCATGAGCGGGGGAGGGGGCAGAGAAAGAGGGGCAGAGGGAGCGGGGCAAGGAGCTCCCTGCTGAGCAGAGAGCCGGACACAGGACACGGGGCTCCATCCCAGGACCCTGAGGATCATGACCTGAGCTGAACGCAGATGCTGACCCCACTGAATCACCCAAGCGCCCCTTGTTCCATTCTGTTTCCCTCTGGTCAATATTAAAGAATTCATCAAAAGTCTATCTAGAGTTCCAAAGACCTCTTTTCAAAGAGAGACCAACCCTTATACATATCAAATAGTCAATGGGAATTTTGAACAATGATGCAGTGAAGTACAGGAGGCACAGTATCTTCATGGGAGCAAGGCATCCTTTGGGATGACAATATGGTTAGGTACATTATGGGATTAATCTCAATACTGAGTTAAGCTACTAAGGTTGTCCTTCAAGGAGTGGCCATGACTCTGTCTTACTAAAATTTTATCAATGATATATAAACTAGAAGATATATTAAAAATCAAATTTGTTAAAGTGTTAATTAGTTGCATGGTAGAATCAAGATTTTAAATTTTCCAAATAGTCTGATAGGTCTGGCCAGTCCTAAGGAGAAGTAATAGAGACAAATATTAAATCTCACAATTAGGTTAAAAAAACCTCATGTGAATTTCTACAAGATGGGGAAACCTGGACCCACAAATAAATTCCTAAGCAAATTCCTGAAAGGATGGGGGTTGGTCACTTGCAAGGTCAATATGAATTAAAAATGCAGTGAAGGCTAGGAAAAATTTTAATGTATTAACAGTAGTATCTCAAAAATCCCATTTAGTGGGGCTCCCAGCTGGGCTCATTCGGTAGAGCATGTGACCCTTGATCTCAGGGTCCTAAGTTTGAACCCCATAGTGGGCATAGAGATTACTTAAAAATTCCACTTAGCATCTCAAAGAATACTACATTGACTAAACCATATTTAGAGTGCTGAGTTCAATTCAAATTATACTTTTTAAGAAGGTGACAATAAGAAAAAATGGTGTAGAACATGGAAAACAAAGTAAAAATAAGATATACCTATGCAAACTGTTTCAATAGCAGATCTATTTTCATCTGTTATTATCCATTCTGTTTGAAGGATACTCCTTCATAGATTTGGTTAAGATAAAGAAAATGAATTTTATTCTGGCCCCATCTTCCCTGATCATTTGACACTTGGAAATACTCCTTATCCTTCTTTACACACACTTTTCCTTTGATACCCTTGATACATCACTTTTTGGGTATGTGTCCTACCACTCTGGAGCTACCTTCCTGTCTCCATTTCAGGTTCACTTTGACTATCAAATGCTGGAGTTCCTTAAGGCTTAATCCTAGGTTTCTCCCGCTTTCACTTCATATCCTCTCCTTAGCTGTTCACATCTAGACTCTCAGCATCCATTAGCAAGCATATGCTAAAAAAACCTAAAAAACAAAAAAAACAACCTCTTAATTTTAATTTTATACATCCTTCCCAGAACTCTGCTCTGTGCTCCATATATCTAATTGCCCACTTGGGAGGTTTCAAGGCCTCTCACAAGTCTACAAGTCCAAAACCATCTCTTGGTTTTCCACCCTCTTCACCCTTTTCTAAGAATTCTCTATTTCCATTAATAGCACTGCCATCCTTACAGTTACACAAGTTAAAAGAGTAAAATGAATCCTTACGACTTCTTTACCCCACAGCACCCAACCCCATCCCTTTCATCCATTCCACTATCAAGTCCTCTTGATCTCAACTACTAAACAGATTTCAAGTCTTTCTGCTTGTCTATTTTAAGCTCCCAAACATTTAATACATGTACCACTCAAAGAACTTCCTAAAAGGTTTCTGCACATCTATCCAAAACACTCCAATCCATTCTCCAAAGAGCAACAACAATAAATTATATGAAATGTAGGTCTGGTTAATACATGCTACCTCCCCTCCACTCCTTGCCAACAAACTCTCCAATGACTCTCCATTGTTCTAAATATGAAGTACTGAATTGACCAGAACAAAGAACCAAAACCTCAAAACGTCACAAGTGCTAAACTATGATTAAAAAATACTGATGAATACTTAATCATATTGTTCTGACTAGAAAGAATTTTAATACCATTAATAAAGTTAAATATTGAGGGGGGTGAAGATGGCGGAGGAGTAGGGGCCCCTATTTCAACTGGTCCCTGGAATTGAGCTGGATATCTACCAGAGATATGAGCACCCACGAAACCAGCCAGAGATGTAAGAAGATCTGGATCTCTACAAACAGAATATCGCAGGCGGTTGGTTTCAAGATACAAAGTGGGGAGCCATGATTCCGCGGGCAGATATCGGAGGATAAACGGCAGCAGGCCAGTGCCTGGCGGTGGGGATCCTACACTGCCAGTGAGCGACAGCCTCACACTCTGGGGACGGGGAACAGACTCGCAGACCGGTAGCGGGAGGGAAAGGAATTCAGGGCAGCCCCTGGGGCAGAAACCTGAGCGGCAGAGTCTAGCATGAGAACTGGGAGCTGCTGGAGGTTTTAGAAGCACAAAGGGCAGAGACGTGCCCCAGCAGGACTGGGGGGTGCTGCGGAGGGGCGCACAACCCAGGCCGCTGCAGTTTATAGCAGCACTGACAGAAATGGAGACAGTGTGGCTTGGAAAGCTCACTGAAGAAGAGACTGCAATCTCTCTGCTCTGAGACAGAGGGTTGGAAACGGTCTCTTCTGCTCTGACTCATGGAAGAGACGCAGAAAGCCACCAGGGAAAGCTGCCAGAGAACAAAAGCCCCCAAAACTGATTCCTGCTGAGCCCATCCCCCGCCACAGGGGGGCAGGGCAAACTGCCCAAACAGGGTTGCCTGAGTAACAGCGCGGCAGGCTCCTCCCCCAGAAGACAGGCTGGGAAAACAAGAGCCAGCAACCCTAAGGTTCCAAGAAAACAGGTGCATCTTGCTTGGGTTCTGGTCAATAATTTGGACTCTATACATTCCCTCAAACACCCATCAACAAAATGACTAGGATGAGGAGCCCCCAAAGCAGAAAAGACTCAGAGATTATGACTTATGCTGCAGATTTACAAATGGATGCAGATATAACCAAGATGTTGGTGATGGAATTCAGGCTACCAATTGTGAAGACAATGGCTAGAATGGAGAAGTCAATTAATGGCAACATAGAGTCTCTAAGGGCAGAAATGAAAGGTGAATTGGCAGAACTTAAAAATGCTATCAATGAGATCCAATCTAATCCAGATAATCTAACAGCTAGGGTAAGTGAGGCAGAAGACCGAATAAGCAACCTGGAAGACAATATAATAGATAAAAAAGGGAAAAGAAGAGGCCAGGGAAAAACAACTTTGAATCCATGAAAATAGAATCAGAGAAATAAGTGACACTATGAAGCGTTCCAACGTCAGAATAATTGGAATCCCAGAGGGAGTGGAGAGAGAGAGAGGACCAGAAGACATATTTGAGCAAATCGTAGCTGAGAACTTCCCTAATCTGGGGAATGAAACAAACATTCGAGTCCTAGAGGCAGAGAGGACCCCTCCCAAGATCAAGGAAAACAGGCCAACACCCTGGCATGTAATAGTAAAACTTGCACATCTTAGAACCAAGGAAACCATCTTAAGGGCAGTTAGGGGGAAGAGATTCCTTACGTACAGAGGGAGGAACATGAGAATAACGTCAGACCTATCCAGAGAGACCTGGCAAGCCAGAAAGGCCTGGCAAGACATATTCAGGACACTAAATGAGAAGAACATGCAGCCAAGAATACTTTATCCAGCAAGGCTTTCATTTAGAATGGATGGAGAGATGCAGAGCTTCCACGACCGGCAGAAACTAAAAGAATATGTGGTCGACCACTAAGCCGGCCCTGCAAGAAATATTAAGGGGGGTTCTATAAAAGGAGAAAGACCCCAAGAGTGATCTACAACAGAAATTTACAGGGACAATCTATAAAAACATCTTCACAGGCAACATGAAGACAATTAATTCATATCTTTCAATAATCACTCTCAACGTGAACGGCCTAAACGCTCCCATAAAACGGCACAAGGTCGCAGATTGGATAAAAAGACAGGACCCATCCATATGCTGTCTACAAAGACTCATTTTGAACCTAAAGATACATTCAGACTGAAAGTGAAGGGATGGAGATCCATCTTCCATGCCAGCGGACCTCAAAAGAAAGCTGGGGTAGCAATTCTTATATCAGACAAATTAGATTTTATACTGAAGTCTGTAATTAGAGACACAGAAGGACACTATATCATTCTTAAAGGGTCTATCCAACAAGAAGATCTAACAATTGTAAATATCTATGCCCCCAACATGGGAGCAGCCATCTACATAAGCCAACTGTTAACCAACATAAAGAGTCCTTTGATAACAATACGTTAATTGTAGGAGACCTCAATACTCCACTCTCAGCAATGGACAGATCATCTAAGCAGAAAATCAACAAGGAAACAATAGCTTTGAATGATACACTGGACCAGATGGACCTCATAGATATTTACAGAACATTCCACCCTAAAACAACAGAATACTCATTCTTCTCGAGCGCTCATGGAACTTTCTCCAGAATAGACCACATACTGGGTCACAAATCAGGTCTCAACATACACCAAAAGACTGAGATTATTCCCCGCATATTGTCAGACCACAATGCTTTAAAACTGGAAGTCAATCACAAGAAAAAAACTGGCAGAAATTCAAACACTTGGAAGCTAAAGACCACTCTGCTCAAGAATGTTTGGGTCAACCAGGAAATCAAAGAAGAACTTAAACAATTCATGGAAATCAGTGAGAAGGAAAACACATCGGTCCAAAACCTATGGGATACTGCAAAGGCGGTCCTAAGGGGGAAATACATAGCCATCCAAGCCTCACTCAAAAAAATAGAAAAATCCCGAATTCACCAACTAACTCTACATCTTAAAGAACTAGAGGGCGCCTGGGTGGCTCAGTTGGTTAAGCGACTGCCTTCGGCTCAGGTCATGATCCTGGAGTCCCAGGATCGAGTCCCGCATCGGGGCTCCCTGCTCAGCAGGGAGTCTGCTTCTCCCTCTGCCCCCACCCCCATGTGCTCTCTCTCATTCTCTCTCTGAAATAAATAAATAAAATCTTAAAAAAAAAAAAAAAGAACTAGAGAAAAGGCAACAAATGACGCCTAAGCCACGCACTAGAAAAGAAATAATTAAAATTAGAGCAGAAATCAATGAATTAGAAACCAGAAATACAGTAGATCAGATCAACGAAACTAGAAGTTGGTTCTTTGAAAGAATTAATAAGATCGATAAACCACTGGCCAGACTTATCCAAAAGAAAAGAGAAAGGACCCAAATTAATAAAATTATGAATGAAAGGGGAGATCATGACTAACACCAAGGAAATAGAAACAATTTTTAGAAATTGTTATCAACAACTATATGCCAATAAACTGAGCAATCTGGACGAAATGGAGGCCTTCCTGGAAACCTATAAGCTGCCAAGACTGAAACAGGAAGAAATGGACAACCTGAATAGGCCAATAACCAGTAACGAGATTGAAGCAGTGATCAAAAACCTCCCAAAAAAACAAGAGTCCAGGGCCTGATGGATTCCCTGGGGAATTCTACCAAACATTCAAAGAAGAAATAATACCTATTCTACTGAAGCTGTTTCAAAAAATAGAAACAGAAGGAAAACTTCCAAACTCATTCTATGAGGCCAGCATTACCTTAATCCCCAAACCAGGCAAAGACCCCATCAAAAAGGAGAATTTCAGACCGATATCCCTGATGAATACGGATTCCAAAATCCTCAACAAAATCCTAGCTAATAGGATCCAACAATACATTAAAAGGATCATCCACCACGACCAAGTGGGATTTATCCCCAGGATGCAAGGGTGGTTCAACATTCGCAAATCAATCAATGTGATGGAACACATTAATAAGAGGAGGGAGAAGAACCATATGGTCCTCTCAATTGATGCAGAAAAAGCATCTGACAAAATACAACATCCTTTCCTGATTAAAACTCTCCAGAGTATAGGGATAGAGGGAACATTCCTCAAGTTCATAAAATCCATCTATGAAAAACCCACTGCAAATATCATCAATGTGGAAAAGCTGAGAGCCTTTCCCTTAAGATCAGGAACACGTCAAGGATGCCCACTCTTGCCACTATTGTTCAACATAGTACCAGAAGTCCTAGCAACAGCAATCAGACAACAAAAAGAAATAAAAGGTATTCAAATTGGCAAAGAAGAAGTCAAACTCTCTCTTTTCGCAGACGACATGATACTTTATGTGGAAAACCCAAAAGACTCCACCCCCAAATTACTAGAACTCATACAGCAATTCAGTAATGTGACAGGATACAAAATCAATGCACAGAAATCAGTTGCTTTCTTATACACTAACAATGCAACTGTAGAAAGAGAAATTAGAGAATCAATTCCATTTACAATAACACCAAAAACCATAAGATACCTCAGAATAAACCTAACCAAAGAGGTAAAGGCTCTGTACTCTACGAACTACAGAACACTCGAAAGAAATTGAAGACACAAAAAGATGGAAAATATTCCATGCTCAGGGATTGGAAGAATAAACATTGTTAAAATGTCTATGCTACCCAGAGCAATCTATACCTTCAATGCCATCCCAATCAAAATTCCAATGACATTTTTCAAAGTGCTGCAACAAACAATCTAAAATTTGTATGGAATCAGAAAAGACCCCAAATCGCCAAGGAAATGTTGAAAAAGAAAAACAAAGCTGGGGTCATCATGTTGCGTGATTTCAAGCTCTATTACAAAGCTGTGATCACCAAGACAGCATGGTACTGGCACAAAAACAGACATATAGACCAATGGAACAGAATAGAGAACCCAGATATGGACCCTCAACTCTATGGCCAAATAATCTTTGACAAAGCAGTAAAAAACATGCAATGGAAAAAAGACAGTCTCTTCAATAAATGGTGCTGGGAAAACTGGACAGCCAGATGCAGAAGAATGAAACTCGACCATTCCCTAACACCATTCACAAAGATAAACTCAAAGTGGATGAAAGAGCTCAATGTGAGACAGGAATCCATCCAAATCCTAGAGGAGAACATAGGCAGTAACCTCTTTGACATCGGCCACAGCAACTTCTTTCAAGATACATCTCCAAAAGCTAGTGAAACAAAAGCAAAAATGAACTTTTGGGACTTCATCAAGATAAAAAGCTTCTGCACAGCAAAGGAAACAATCAACAAAACAAAGAGGCAACCCACAGAATGGGAGAAGATATTTGCAAATGACACTACAGATAAAGGGCTGGTATCCAAGATCTATAAAGACCTTCTCAAACTCAACACCCAAAAAATAAATAATCAAGTCAGAAAGTGGGCAGAAGATATGAAAAGACACTTCTCTGAAGAAGACATACAAATGGCTAACAGACACATGAAAAAATGTTCATCATCATTAGCCATCAGGGAAATCCAAATCAAACCACATTGATACACCACCTTACACCAGTTAGAATGGCAAAAATGGACAGGGAAAGAAACAACAAATGTTGGAGAGGTTGTGGAGAAAGGGGAACCCTCTTATACTGTTGGTCGGAATGTAAGTTGGTACAGCCACTTTGGAAAACAGTGTGGAGGTTCCTCAAAAATTTAAAAATAGAGCCACCCTATGACCCAGCAATTGCACTCCTGGGTATTTACCCCAAAGACACAGATGTAGTGAAAAGAAGGGCCATATGCACCCCAATGTTCATAGCAGCAATGTCCGCAATAGCCAAACTGTGGAAAGAGCCGAGATGCCCTTCAACAGATGAATGGATAAAGAACGTGTGGTCCATATATACAATAGAACATTACTCAGCCATCAGAAAGGATGAATACCCAACTTTTATATCAACATGGATGGGACTGGAGGAGATTATGCTAAATGAAATAAGTCAAGCAAGAAGTCAATTATCATAGGGTTTCACTTATTTGTGGAACATAAGAAATAGCATGGAGGACACTAGGAGAAGGTGGGAAAAATGACGGCAGGGGAATTGGAGGGAGAGAAGAACCATGAGAGACTATGGACCTGAGAAACAAACAGGGTTTTAGAGGGGAGGGGAGAGGGGGGATTGGTTAGCCAGGTGATGGGTATTAAGGAGGGCACGTACTGCATGGAGCACTGGGTGTTATACGAAAACAATGGATCGTGGATCACCACATCAAAAACTAATGATGTATTGTATGGTGACTAACATAACACAATAAAATTAAATAAATAAATAAATAAATAAATAAATAAATAAAAACAACAACAAAAAGGTCTTAATGATTGACCTGAAACTAATACAATGCTGTATGTTAACTACAGTGGAATTAAAATAATTTTTTAATGTTAAAAAAAATAAAGTTAAATCTTGTTTTTAAAATAGCATCCTTTTTAATTTTCCACTGCTATGTATGTTTTATGATCAACATAAGGCATAACAGTATATGTATATAATTTAAAATTAAATAACTGCATTTATATCAGGAATGCATTATCAAAAATGGTTATCAGAAAGTATGATTAAAAAAGTTTGGAGACCAATGCTTTCAAATATCATTCTGTTACGAAAGTTTCTCTCCAAGTAACAGTTTTCTAATCTAGTTATGTCTTATAATTACTACCTATATTTAATATGATACTTTTTCTGAAAATGTTATTAAATGAATGGCGTTTCTAAAAATTGCTGGTGTTTTATAGAATTTAAAGAAATACAAAATATGTACAATGCACTTATATCATCACTACTCATATTTTCAAACTTTTTTGTGTATACAAGTGCATTCTAAGTCAGCAAACCCATTATTTCTTCATATCATCCCTTGTCAGTAAACTTAATAGTTTACCAAATTTATGAATGCTAGTATAACATAGGATTTTAGGGTAGGAGAAAGTTAGCCAGGACTCAAATCTTTAAAAGTCTAATGCTCAGGAGTTTTGGGACCTTAGACATCCTTCTGAGCCTCCCACTTTCTCATTAGTATAGCAGGAATAATAGTGCAGGGCTTCACAGGGCTGTGATATGAACAAAATAATATATGTAAGTGTATTTGACACAATGCCTTGCATATAATAAGCAATTAATTTTAGCTGTTTAGTATTAAAATAAACGAATCATAATCAAGGGAGTAAAGTACACAAAATAATTTGTAATACAATAATAATGATAACAATACCTAACACCTGTATACTACTCATGTCCCAGGTAAGATATTAAGTGCTTTACATATAAAGCATATATTCACTGTCTCTATCAAATATTTAGTAAATCTTTGCTAATTATACACAACACTGATGTATTTATCACTTAAACACAATCTTTATCACTTAGAAACAATCATAATGGAAAATAATTAAAAGAAAATACCACAAAAATATCAAATAATCCACTATTGTTAGGAAATAAAATGAACACAACAAATATTAACAAAAATACATATTTACTTTTAGCATGTTTTTCAAGAAAGTATGCTCATGATTGTAATATGTGCATACATATATTCTTTTTTTTAAGATTTTATTTATTCATTAGAGAAAGCACAAGCAGGGGGAGAGGCAGAGGGAGAGGAAGAAGCAGACTCCCCGCTGAGCTGGGAGCCCAATGTGGGGCTCGATCCCAGGGCCCGGAGATCATGACCAGAGCTGAAGGCAGACACTTAACCGACTGAGCCACCCAGGTGCCCCACACACATTCTAACTCTAATTTCTGCTGTTAAATTATTCTCTGTTCAATGTTGAAATTATATACAATATATCCTGGTGCTATGTAAATAGCAACATTAAGTTTGAAACAATGTTTCAACTAATCATTGGTTAGATCATAGCTTCCTTAATCTTCCTGCCAAACACCAGTATGTCTCCATTTCATTCTGCTACATACTAGAACCAGATGACTCTTCCTCATTGTCATCTTTCACATAAACTTTTTCAAAAAACTACAATGTGGTCATCTACCCTCAATTTGGAAGGGACCTTAGAGGACAGCTAAACAAAGCTCTCATAAATGCAATAATTACTGCCATGGGAAGGCTGAGTAAGAGGACAGTTGAGAACATGGGCTTAGAGTCAGAAAGAACTAACTTTAGTTACCATTTCTGCCAATTTCTAGCTATAGGACAATGGGCAAATTTCATAAGCTGCCTGAGCCTCAGCTTTCTCATTTGTTAAAAGAAATTAGCACAGTGTCTGGCACTAAGTGCTCAGTAAGTACTTACTGCTGTTACTGACAATTTTTTTTCCTGGCTGATGCACATCCAGCATACATCTGCCAGCAGCAAACTATCTTAAATGGTAATTCATGCCACTGCTAGCTAAGGTAATTCATGCCACTAACAGTCAAAAAAAAAAAATCTTTCTTTATATCAAGCCCAGTCAGCCTCACTATAGCTTTCATCTGTCACTCTGGCTGTGCTCTCTGGGATACAGAGAACGATCTTGGTAACATTTCTACAAGACAGCCCTTCAAATATCTGAAGATAAAGCCAAGTACTAGTCACACTTCACACACAAGTCCTTTCTTTCCCAGGTAAACATAAATCAATTCCTCATATAATTTGGTTTCTAGATAATTCTTCATCCAAGTTCCTCTACAAATACACCTTTTACTGAGCCTTTAAAAAAAAAAAGCATCATAAACCAAAACTGAACATAATATTTCAAATACAATTTGATCAGGGCAGATCACAGAGAGTACAACAATTTTGAACTAGATGTTAAACTTTTCTGAACACAGCCTAGGTTGGTAACAACATCACACTGTTGGTTCAAATTGAATGTGCAGCCAAGTAAAAGCATTTTGGTTTTAGTTTTTTTCCACATGTTTTCCTAGTAGTCCAAGATTCCCATATCCTGTATTTTTTACAATTTGTAAGCCGAGAATTCAAATAGATGGCTTATAAAGGTCACTGTCTTCCTGTTTCTTCTTTTTAGTCTTTTGAGAGCCTTCTAAATCCAGATTTAGGCATCTGTCGTTATCAGTAAACACTATCAACGTTGAATCTGTCCTGAATCCAAGTTCAATAACCATGCCTGTATGTAAATTATTGATTAAAATACCGAGGACAGGGACTCCTGGGTGGCTGAGTCAGTTAAGCATCTGCCTTCGGCTCAGTCATGATCCCAGGGTCCTGGGATGGAGTACCGCATTGCACCGGGCAGGCTCCTTGCTCAGCGGGGAGTCTGCTTCTCCCTCTGCCTGCCGCTCCCCTTGCTTGTGCTCTGTCTCTGACAAATAAATAAATAAAATCTTAAAAAAAATAATAAAGTACTGAGGACAGGACAAAAATAAAAATAATAAGGAATAAGAAAAGAATAAAGAAAAAAGAAAGAAAGAACTGACCCCAAATTGTCACTGAACCAATATTCAGGGTAAAGTTTTTCAATAAACTATTAATGCCATCTAACTGCATTAATCACTGATATTTCTCTCTTATTTAATTTAGATACTTCCCTAATATTGTAGCCACTAGCCACATGACCTACTTATACTTTGAATAATTATAAATTTAAAATATAGTTTGTCAGTCATATTAGCCACACTACAAGAGATCAACAGCCACAAGTGGCTAGTGGCTATTATGTTGGAGAGCAAACAGAGTATTTCAATCACTGCAATCATTGGCCTAAAAGATATTTTGATTCTACTGTAAAAGGGTCTGCTGAGAGCTAGATGGAATATATTTACATAGCATAATTTATCTGACTAGTTGTATCATACTGACCAAGTTAAATTTTTTTTAAGTCCATAGTTTTACATTAGTTTATTTTTTGTGTTGCACATTCTATAAGTTTTGATAAATGCATAATGACTACAATGATATGTTTCTACCATTAATAGTATCAAACAGAAGAAATTCACTGTCCTGTGCTCCCCCACTTCATCCCTTCCTCCCTTCCCAACCCCTGGCAACTACTGATCTTTGGACTATCTTCTTCAGATTTTCACTTTTTCCAGCATGTCCTATAGTTACAATCATACAATATGTAGCCTTTTCAGAAAGATTTCTTTCACTTGGCAATATTCATTTTTTCCACATTTTTTCACAGCTTGATGGATGGCTCATTTCCTTTTATCACTAAATAATTTCCCATTACATGATTATACCACAGTTTATTTATCCATTCCTTTCCACATTTTGACAAGTATGTCTTTATTTTTTATTTCATTAAATTGTACACTTTTCATTTTTCCTATTTATCTTTTTCAAATTTTCTATAATAAACATATAACACTTAATCAAAACATGTTTTATCTTATTTTTAAATAATACAAACCAGATTCTGATTTATCTTTTTTTTACTTTTTGTCTGCTAAAGACACAAAGCACCACTCACTTAACTAATAAATAAAATAGGTTTATTTACCATATTTGGAATGAGCACCAGAAATTATACAAATAAAATCCCTTATCATGTAGGCAAATTAGCTGATAACTAAGAAAATGAGAACCAGTGATAAGACAAATTATTTCTTCTATCAAATTGTATTTTTCAAGAGAAAAATCTTTTTTTAATCAAACACAATTTGACCACATGGGAATCATGATGACACAGACTATTTTCTAAAAATCTTACCACTGAAAGATTATGGTAGTAATTTTTAATAATTATTATTTCATAGCAGCAATAAATGTTTTAACAATTTAATCATATGGATTCATAAGCAAACTCCTTATCCTAATATCTAACTACACCTAGTTAAGAAGGAAGGAGAAGCAGTAAGTGCAGGGTGTCCATTATATTCTTTGTAAGTAGAAGAGACATGGCATTTTTAACTAGTTAAGAAAAAGAACAGCAGCTTACACACAGGAATTAAAAATGTGTTTGAGCTTCTAAATAGCCAGATTTATAAAATGGAGCAAGTGGGTGACATATTAGTCTTCAAATAAGCTTATTTCTTTGTGTATCAAAAAAAAAAAAAAAGGAATACTTTTTTGTAGAAAACAATACCTGTGATTGCTCATATACACATTTAATATTTGTACGAGAATTATTTATTACATTTAAAATAGACTGGTAATATGCAAGCAATGTTTAGTCCCTTTCTTTATTGGTACAGACAATAAAAATCATAGCATTTATTAGGGGTCCTTTCTATTTGGGGGATTTGCAAGGCACTAAATTCTCTACACAGAAGTTCAAACCCCAAGAACAATATATCACACATCACTTTTTCTAGGTATCAATTGATATATAAAATGCAAAAACAACAAAGCTATGAGAATCAGTACTCATATAAAACTAGAGACAGGGCTAAAAGTACCAAAATAAAGGAAATATAAATAAGGCTTAATAATAATATAAGCAACAAGTTCCTGGCTTTTGCTTTTTTTTCCAGAATCATCAAAATATTTATATACATACAGTTGTTATTCTTATTAAATCAACATAACCATCATGATTAATTTTCTATTACTGAGCAAACTCAAGATTTCAATTTTAACTCTAAATAGCAATAATAGTTGAGTAAAGGTCACTGACTGTGACAATACAATTGGCATGTACCTTCTATATACTGAAATTACTCTACCATTTTCAATTTTTATTTAATATTCATAAGTAGCTAAACGCTTAGTTTGCCACAATAAAAAATATGATGATCCTATAAGAATAACAAGTCATTTCTCTTTTAAAAAAATACAAACACTAAAACAGATTTTACTATTAAACTTCTTAAAATTATCTTGAAAAAAATCCCTTCCCCTTTATGCTTAAGATAGGAAGAAGAATGCCTTCTGAAAGAACAAGTATTAGCAATTAAGATGAAGAAGAAATGGTGACAGAAAATTCATGCTTTAAAATCTCTCTTCTGGTAGAAGAAAAAAAGAGAAAACCTAAAAGACACACTTCAAAACCTAAAAACAATAAAAATATCTCCCTGGACCAAACACTGAGCAAAAAAAGGCAGACCACTGGGTAGAGATGAAGTGACAAGCTAGGCTCCAGTTCTGGACAGCATGGTCATGGGTTTGGCTCCATGGAAGCCTCTCACCTAAATGAGAAATGTCCCATGCAATGTGGGAGCAAGGCTTAGCTGAAGCCAGGGCAAGGGAATAAACAGGGCTGTGCTCTTCATGAGAGGGGCTGAAAAGAACTACTACAAAAATGACACTTGGGGCCACAACTACTACAAGAACCTAATACAGGGCCTAGGGGAGATGCAGAGGGGAGAAGTTACAAATTAACATCTGCATAAGAATTAAAATTCCAAACATATGAAGAAATCTTTTTTTTTTTTTTTTAAGATTTTATTTGAGAGAGAGAACGAGTGATGGGGAGGGGCAGAGGAAGAAAGAGAGAAGCAGACTCCCCACTGAGCAGGAAGCCCAATGCATGGTTCCATCCCAGGACATGGAGATCATGACCTGAGCCAAAGGCAGATGCTTAACCCACTGAGTCACCCAGGTGCCCCACATACGAAGAAATCTCATCCTAAAAATGATAGTTAACAAAATCAACAATGGAACTTAAGTCACTCCAGAAGGTAATATGGAACAAGGTGACAAACACTTTAAAATAAATAATACTATCAAAGAGATAAACAGAGCAGTTGCTTCCATTAAAACAATTTACAAAACAAAAGAGGGTGAATCGGGATGTTCTATTTTTTTTGTTCAATTTTTCTGTAAACCTAAAACTGGTCTTTAAAAAGTCCATTAAATTTTTTAAAAAAGATGATATGATTCAAGAAAAAAAGAATTATAACCCTATTATTAATCTAAGTGACTATTCTCTTAATGTTGATAAATACTTGCAAAGTTGAATGATTATCCAACTTGTGGTTTAAACGAAAACTACCTTATAAAATGTCTTATATATAAAAGATGCTTAATAAATCTTTGGGAAGAAAATAAGTAATGGAAAGATCAATACGAAGTCATTTTCTATCAGCATTTCTGTAAGGTTATGAAATATACATCTCTTGGAATTTTCATTGGGATCTTTTATTTCTCAAATACAGTAAAATGTCCTTGAGGTCACCTTACATTTTTAGAGTATTTCAAATGTTATCATGATTATTGTTGATAGCATAAGAAAACAAGTAGTTGTATACACATTAAAAATTTTAAAGAAACCCATCTCCACTGTGAAACAAATATGTTATAACTGGGTGTAACTAGAGACCTTATGTATCTAAAGGTTAGAAAACTGCCGCATGTGTTATTATTTAAAACTAATACATGCTATATTAATATAAGCCAAAGCATATGTGGGGGGAAAAATAAACAGAAGACCAACAAAACCAAAAGTGGTTCTCTGAAAATAAATCAAACACTCCTCTATCAATAAAGAGAAAATAGAGAAAAGGCAGATAAAAAGGAGCAATCCAACTAAAAACTACTGTTAACATTTTTTTAAATAAGAGGATATTCTAAATACTTTTAGAGCAGAAAGCTTGAGTACTCAGATGAAATGGCTAATTTCATTAAAAATATCATTTTCAAACTTGATTTAACTAATAAAAAATCTGAATAAGTCAACAACTACTGTAAAATTTGAATTGGTAATTAAAGTCTGCCCTCCAAAAAGACACCAGGCCAGACAGTTTTAGAAGCAACCTTGTATCAAACTTTCATGAAAGACATAATCATTTTCTTATAGAAACTTTTTTGAAAACAGGAAAAGAAAGAAAGCTCCAGAAGTTTATTTTATGAAGTTGTAATAACCTTAGGTATTAAAACAGGATAATTTATAAATCCTCTAGTCGGGCTGGGATTCTAAGCATACCAGGAGGATTGAAAAACCATATAATGCACCAGTACCCAACCAATAAAGCCCCAAGAAAAAAGGAGGCATTCAGATTCTCATGAATTAAAGCAAATCAATGTATTTTCTTTTTTAATTATACAGAGATACGCATTTTAAAAATTAAAGTTGTATCTACACCTCTACTGTGTGTACTAAACAGCATACGTTATATATTATATAGTAAACATAATATCTAAAGAAAAGCAATATTCAATTTAGAGAATGTCTTCTTTTGTTATTTTAGATTTGCATGTCAAATGAAATAGATATGCATATTGAAAACTAAGAATAATTTACAATGTTATTAATATACTGTGCTTTATGTAATTATTCCAATACTCAGTTCCACATGGACTGTTAATTCAAAACTATTTTTCTCTACTTAGCTTTTAACATTTTTTATCATACTTCATTATTCTTAGTTTGGTTCGTGGCATAAAAGATTATTAAATATTCATACATTCCAAAATAAAGTCTTAAACACGTAAGAAAATGACCATGAAAATTAGGACAGCATTTTAGAATTTATTTTTCTCTCAAGAAAAATGTGTTATGCAAATTGTTGCACTGCAGAAAATTAGATAAATTATATTTTCAGGATAACTAATGTTCATTATTTACAGATACTTAATCTAACACAAAGCTAAAACCAAGGTCACTTACAACTTAATTAAAACTACTTGGAATGTGAACCTATTCATTCTTCACATGCTATAATTAATTAGATGTGTATAAGTAAGGTTACAGCTAGGTACCACTGTATATTTAAAAGCTTGCTTTACATTTTCACGGCAAATTGATAGCTTGATTCTTAGAAAATACGTCTATTTTAATTGCCTTAGAATAAACAAATTTATAGCCATTATATATATGTGTGTATGAATATGTGTGCATGTATATATAAAGCTGAACACAATTAATGTATTAAGTATTTAAATGAATGCTCAGAGCAATTTCTAAATCTAATAGTCATTTGTTTACAAATTGACAATTGAAACACCTGAAATGTTTTTATTAATTTCAAATATTAAAATAAGAAATTTATTCTTTATTTTACTAATAAAATATAGGTATCGCTAATATATCCTTTATTTTACTAATAAAATATAGGTATCTCTCGGTATATAAAATGCATGTGCTCTCCCAAATTAGTCATAGTATTATTCATTATATCAAACACAATTTTCTTGCCCATTCCCCTTGTGTATATATATATATATGGAAATTCTAAGAGGAGACCAAAGAAATAAGGTAATGAGAGTTGGTTGGTTAAACTTTGTTAGATTTCTTTTTTGTCTCTGAAAACCTTAATATTTGACACACAGTAGACAATGAATGAATGAATGAATGAGTAAACAGTGCCAAACAGAAAAATAAGAGAAAAAGTATGAAATTTGGCAAAACGTCTTACTCTTTGAGTAACCATTCCATTGAAGAGCAAAATGGTTTGAAATCCATTACTGCCACAGATTAGTAACAGCAAGTGTTCAAGTCTTCATTGTGAGTTTAAGTTAAACTATAGGTTATTAACAGGTGGAGATGGAGTTTTGCCCAACAGACGGACACTCATTTACCTACAACAGGTTTTTTTTAACTACAACAAATGGATTTTGGGGTGCCTGGGTGAATCAGTTGGGTGAGCGTCTGATTCTTGATTTTGGCTCAGGTCATGATCTCAGGGTTGTGAGATTTAGCCCCACACCCCCATCCCTGGTGTCAGGCTCCGTGTTCAATGGGGAGTCTGCTTCTCTGCCTCTCCTTCTCCCACACTTGCAAGCTCTCTCTCTCTCAATTAAATAAATCTTAAAAAAAAAAAGGATTTTATCAAGTATGACATCAGTGTTTTCTTATAGAGTAAAACATGGTTAAAACCTAAATGTGGCCAAAAAATAAAGCAGGAAATAGTGACTGGTTTAAAAATTCTTTTTTTAAACAAATGTAGCTGCTAAACCAGATTTTCCTATCTAGAATTAATAGTATTCCTGGTTACAAGTACATAAATGTATGTTTATTTTATCATGTCCTTTTCAACCCATCATTTTAATAATTGGACCCATAAAAAGAGGAACAAAAGCAACACACAACCAAGATAAATATAAAATACAGCTAATGCTTTCCCAATATAGATTATAAAACTCAAGAGACCCATTATAACAGGTGAAATATTTCACCTATTTTGACCTTTCCTAACTTTCACATTCAGCTAAAAGTAGAACAAATGATTCATCTTTCCTCATGAAAAGTTCATTGCTTATAGAGTAAACATAGGAATGAACAACCTAAAATGGTAAACAATGTAGAAGTGACAAGAACCTTGAGAAAAATGGCTCTATCACTTTAAAGTATGCACTATGGACATATTCAGGTATGTGTCCATTAATGAAATACAGAGAAAAGAGACATCTGATCCAAATAACATTCTACTTAAAACCAGTGAGATTAAAAATGAACAAAGTTCAAAAAACATGGTAGATTCAATCATGTCTTGAGGACTGCCTTTCTAAGCAATCTAACACGAAAGGAAGACTCCTATGTAAAAAGATGACTAGATCTGCCTACTTGAATACTTAGAACATCTGCAAAAATTTTTTAATCTCATTATAAATTTTCTTGTAAATAAAAAAGTAATTTGATCAAATGAAAAACTGGCAATTCTCACAAGAAAACTGTAAGTGGCCTACAGATATATGAAAAAAAACCCTTAAACCTCAGTTGTAATAAAAAATGCAATTAAACAGTAAGATACCATTTTCTCTCTTTTAAATAGGCAAGGATTTTAAACATAATCACTGCTATCTCTGAGAAATAATGAAAAAAAAAAAGTGCCAGAGAAAGGCAAAATTCTCCAATTTAAAAAAAGAAAACAGAAGAGATAAAAATCATGGATTGGGAAAATACTTAAATATAAGCTTAAAATAGCAATGTAACAACAACATAAAAGAACAGGATTCACTAAATGAAAAAATAGTCTTAATTAATTTTCCTATGAGATTATTGGGTTAATTGTTCTTAAACTGGCAAAGTAACTCACTTTTTAATATCCCTGAAGACAAGATGATGAAAGCATTCTACATGTCAATATTGGTAGATATTCACTATATCCAAATTGTGTTGACAATGGATTAATGGCAACATAGAAGAAAACTGAGAGTTTTACACTTAAAAGAAAAAAAGGGTAAGGGAGAGAAAATGTAACTACCACCATGTCTAAAACATCCTCATGTAGGGGCACCTGGGTGGCTCAGTCGTTGGGCGTCTGCCTTCGGCTCAGGTCATGATCCCAGGGTCCTGGGATCGAGCCCCACATCGGGCTCCCTGCTCTGCGGGAAGCCTGCTTCTCCCTCTCCCACTCCCCCTGCTTGTGTTCCCTCTCTCGCTGTGTCTCTGTCAAATAAATAGATAAAATCTAAAAAAAAAAAAAAAAAATCCTCATGTAAAAGGGTAGATGCCTACAACTTTGTTGCCTCACTGCAGAAATACAGGACTAAATGGCAGACATAATAGAAATAGTATCAGTTCAACAAAACAAGTAAGTTATAAGAGAACTACTCAAGAAAGGAATGGGATACCTTTTGGAAAAAAAAAACAAAAAACACTTCATTAGACCTCATTATATGGGCACCATCATTTTGACAGAATGCTAGACCCACAAATACTAGATTGGGTGGAGAAATTCTATGACTCTAAAGATTCTCTACGTCTTAAAAATGTAATTTTACCCAGTGGCAGCTCTCCATTCAGATTTGGTTGGAGGAAAGGCTCTTCTGATCACTGGTGGAAAGACTAGAAAAAGCAACACATATTTGGCCCTCAAAGCTGAAGGGACACTATTTTAATTCCAGCCTGGCTGATGTCAGTGTCTTTGTATTGTTCATCAGTGCTAAATCTACCAAAAAGAATGTACAACATCAAATAGATGAAAAATCTTTTCATAAAGCATTAACGGTATCATTCTGCACAATAATAAATACCCTATTTTAGATACCAAAACCATCACTATATCCTTGTCAGACTGTAGTATATACATTAAATCAGTGGTTTTCAAAGTGTGGTCTGAAATGTCTAAGATCCTTTTAAGAGGTCCATGAGGTCAAAATTATTATTAAAACTAAATAACATTATTTAATATAAGAAATTTAGTATTAGTATATTTTATTTTATTAAAATATTATTTGCCTCGTTCATTCACATCCTCCCATGAGTATAAAGTGAGTTGAGTTTTGTAGAGGCTACATAATGTATGATTATCAGAACCGACTAAATGTGGAAGCACATATGGGAATCTAGTTGTCTTCTATTAAGCTAGATGTTGAAATAATTTGAAAAAATGTAATACACTGCCATTCTTCAAACTATATTTTTTATTTTAGAAAAGTTATTTTTAATAAAAATGTTCCTTATGTTAATATAACAAATTAGGTATATTATTTTAAAATACTTATTAAATAATTTAATGTATTAAACTTTTTTGTTTTAATTTCTAATATAGTATCGATAGAACATATTGATAAATAACATAAAGAAAAGTTCTAGGAGGTCCTCAGTAATTCTTAAGAGTGTAAAGGAGTTTTGAGAACAAAATGTTCAAGAACCACCATATTAAACCATGCTAATTATTCTACATCAAAATTTCAAAGAATGTTGAATCATTTATAATGCAAATAAGTAATAAAAAAATACAGTCTTCCCTCAGAAGACAATCTAACCAACTACTTCTTAGGATCAGGCACATGTCTGGAACAGGGTTAAATTCAGAAGTTAACTTGAATGAGTCAAGCAACACCATCTGCAAAGAGTCAAGAGATAAAGCTAACAGCAAATGTCAAATCACAAATGCTATAAAGAATAAGCCCCATATGCACAAAAGCAAACTATGATCATATCAATACAACTCAAAATTCACTTTTCCTAAGAACTGATTACACAATAACTCTATCAATATTTACATCAGTATTAATAACTCTGCAAATAGCATTTAATATTGAAAGAGTACCAAGAGATATGTACACTCCAATACATCTTCAATAGATCTCCAATATTCTCAAGTGTTTTTCTATTAACATCTTTTATATTTTAACAAAGACTATTAAAATCAGAACTCACGTCAAAAATTAAATTCAAAAGATTTTCTTTAGGATTAGTGACACTTAAAAAAGCGAAATAGAAAAAAAAAAAAGTAGTAAAAATAATAATTCTCTGAATTAAGACCTAGCCTTTAAGCATCATTTTATTACTTGAACCATCTATATATAAGGCATAGATAAAATTTTATATACTCATCTATAGTGTATACACTCTAATAAAACTTTAATATGTGTAAATATATGATGCTCATTAATATGGAAGGCAAGAAACTAACATTTGAAAGCCTACAGTCTGTGAAACATTATGCTAAGTACTTCATATATATTATCTCACAATTCCCCACAGCAAAATTCCTAAGCAGATATTTTACAAATAGGGAGCTGATATTTATAAAGGCTTAGTAGTTTGCCCATGGTAAACCACAGGTAAGGAAACAGAAAGAATTTGACCCGGCTTTGTAAGAAAAGAAATTCCTTCAGATAGTCTTGTTAGTCAGTGCCCTTCTCTTCAAAGAATCTAAGGGCCTACTGGGTAGAACAGTAGGCCTAGGTTCAGAAAAAAGTCCCAGAATTTCTACCAGTCTTGCTTTTATCACTTTAGGAAACACATGGGCCTCAGTTTTGTTTTGTATCTTTTTACAGAGGATTTTATCCCTACCATGCAGGACTATCAAGAAACTGGTTATGTCAAGGGAGACAGCCTGGTACAGGTCCACACATAACAGGCACTGAAAACATAGATTTGCTGTTACTAATACTACTACTTTCTAGGGGAAAAGTCTGTGTTCAAAGTTCATTATATGAAGCCAGTAGGACTAAACCAACTGCTACATTCTGGTTATGGAACATCAGCAACAGGAAGATGTCTGTACCAATCAGGACAGGTCCCGATTAAGAAAATAACATGGAATGTTCAAATCTTACTTGTTTCCGATGGCTAAAATGCTCTAACGTTAATAAATACTTTTTAAAAATAAATAAACCTCAAGAGCATAAAGAACCTTAAAGAATCTCTAGCCCAATCAAATTCTAAGGCTTAATCATGAGTGTAGCTTTAACAGAAAGATGACTAGGACTGAGAGGTTAAAAGAAGAAAAGCCCTTAGAGGTGCAAGGTAGGGCAGGTAAAGACGATGGTATTGAGAAACCTAAGAAGTGGGCTGTTGTATTAGTTCAACAGCCACTAAAACATATAAATACTTCAAATGTAACTAATTCTCTGCAGAAATACTGAAATTCATTCTTAATAAGGTTTCATCCTTTCTCTTATTTCAACCAGTTCCGTATTTGGAACTCTCTAAAAGGGCAAAACATTGTTTCTAATGAAATTATGAATTAGAGTAAATGCCAAAGATTCCTCAGTATATTTAAAATGTTTTATGTTTCAAAGCACCAAATACAGCAAAATGTACAGATTTACTTTTTGGCAAAGAAAACACACCACAGTGGAGTCAGAATTCTGAATTTAAATCCTGGATTCACTACTTATTCTGTAACCTTGGGGAAGTTTCTCAACATTTCTATAAAACAGCTAGCTACCTCCTAGTAAGCAATAATCCATAAGGCCAACAGATTATCTCCTTAAATAAGTACCAGCAAAGCAGAGGTACCAAAAAATGAGAAAAATGCTTTTAAAGAATGTGATGTTTGAAAAATACTTCAACTTAACTACAATGGTACAAATGAAATTTTATTAGAATTTCTTATATTTGCTTTAGTATGATTTTTTTTTTTTTTAATAACTTACGGGAGGGGAGGTGAAGTGTCTCGGAATGTAACCTTTCCAGTGCTTAGGAGTTTCTAACAGGTTTAAATCCAGCACTGCTTACCTCAAAGCATTGCTGTTAAAGATTAAAGGAGTCAATCAGAGAAAGACATGTATCATATGATCTCACTGATATGAGGAATTCTTTTATTTTTATTTTTATTTATTTATTTTTTAAAGATTTTATTTATTTATTTGACAGAGAGAGAGATAGGGAGAGCAGGAACACAAGCAGGGGGAATGGGAGAGGGAGAAGCAGGCTTCTTGCTGAGCAGGGAGCCCGATGTGGGACTCGATCCCAGGACCCTGGGATCATGACCTGAGCCAAAGGCAGACGCTTAACGACTGAGCCACCCAGGCGCCCAATATGAGGAATTCTTAAATCTCAGGAAACAAACTGAGGGTTGCTTGAGTGGTGGGGGGTGGGAGGGATGGGGTGGCTGGGTGATAGACATTGGGGAAGGTATGTGCTATGGTGAGCACTGTGAATTGTGTAAGACTGTTGAATCACAGACCTGTACCTCTGAAACAAATAATACATTATATGTTAAAAAAAAAAAAAAAAGATAGCAGGAAGGGAAAAATGAAGGGGGGGGAATCGGAGGGGGAGACGAACCATGAGAGACTATGGACTCTGAGAAACAAACAGGGTTCTAGAGGGGAGGGGGGTGGGGGGATGGGTTAGCCAGGTGATGGGTATTAAGGAGGGCAACGTTCTGCATGGAGCACTGGGTGTTATACGCAAACAATGAATCATGGAACACTACATCAAAAACTAATGATGTAATGTATGGTGATTAACATAACATAATAAAATAAAAAAAAGAAAAAAGATTAAAGGAGGTGACACACATACATACAACACTTAACATAATGCTTATGTAAAACAATAGACCTCAAAAATTGCCATTACTGTTATCACTATTGTCATTAGGATTACTTCTCTCCACACATTTTAGACTAGAATCTTTCTCTCACACCACCTTTGTGGTAAACGTCATCATATACACACACTTTTTATTCTCATGCTTCCAACACTAGTTCAACAATAACATAAAGGTCTTTGGGGGGAAAAAAAAACTTTAAATAGCCAGTCCTTAAAAACAGCTTTATCATCAGTCATTAGGTCAATAAACTAAAGTTGGAATTGGGAAATCCTATGTTGAGGAAGAAAAATGCCTTCAGCATAGACATAGCTTTTAACATACTCCTCTTACATTATATGTAAAAATATATTCCTATGATTCAGCTAAATTTCTAGAGCAACAGCACACAGCGTGTTTATTTAAATATTACTATTCCGTAGTCAATTAAAACCTCAAAAAGAAATGGAAATTAATCGTGCTATCACACATACTGATTACTCTTTTAATTACACCCTTTCCAGGCTTCAAAGTGAAGAATTTAAAAGTCAAAAGACAACACATAAGGTATAGCACACCTTAAGTGAAAATAACAGTGGTCAAGAGTGACTGTAATAAAACATTTTTCTATTGAAGCATTACTTCAAAATTATAAGGAAAATTTGCTCTAACAAACTACAATTGCACAGAAAGGGATCGAATATATAAAGTATAAATAACATATACTGTAAAATTAAAAAAAAACTATCATAATAATTGTTTATTTTTATTCACAGTTAGAAAAACCAAAACACTAAATGAATCATTTAAAACTCCATTACTCAAGCCACTGGTAGAATGTGAAATATTCACTTACATGTTAAACTGTCCATTAAACACTGGCTGAAAAATCACTGAACCAGACCATATAGGGTGTATCTATAGGTTTTAGAGTGGCTCCCAATACACCTTAACAAGGTGTATTTCAAACCCTTACTTTATTTGGCCCTTACCTGTCTGCCCACCCTTGTCTCTCAACCACATGCCTTTTACAACCAGCACCCTCACTGTACAGATTACAGCTCTTTAAACACACTGCATTCTTGTTCACATTTAAAATAGGTTCCCTACCTTTCTGGTCCACTTGAAGAAGTTAAATATAGTTATATTTTAAGACGTGGTTCAAGATTAACCTCCTCTATGAATACTTTTCCTACCATAGTAACCCCTCCACACAATCTATGACTGGTTCTTTTACACCCCCATTTTCTTTCTATATACACTTGACCTGTGAACAACACGGGTTTGAACTGTGTGGGTCCACTTATATATGGGTTTTTCCTCAATAAATACAGTACATGACTGTAAATGTATTTTCTCTTCCTTATGATTTTCTTAGCATTTTCCTTTCTCTAGCATACAAAATATATGTTAATTGACTACATTATCAATAAGTCTTCCAGTCAACAGTAGGCTATTAGCAGTTAAGTTCTGGGGGGAGTCAAAAGTTATAGGTGGACTTTTGCCTGTGCATGGGGTCAATGCTCCTAACACCTGTGCTGTCTAAGGGTCAACTGTAGTAACATAATACCTATGCTATTTGAGTACACTTACTTAATGTTATGTCTCCTCTTACTGAACAATGAATTCCCCGAGAGTAAGGTCGCTATCTTATTCATCCTTCTATGTCCAGTAACTAGCACTGTACCTCATACATAATAAACACATACAATACACATACGATGAATGGATGGATGCGTGAATTAAGTTTGACCTTGTACTAAGGTAGATTATGAAAAAAATCTTGAGACTAAAAAACATTCTCCCTCCAACAATCAAATTCAGTTACTACTTAAAAATTGTGGCAAGGAAATAAGAAATACAAATTTCACTGCAGATATTCAGAAGTGAAAAGAAAAGTTTTATGGCTAACTCAGAAAATAAAATTTCCATTAGTTATATGTTTGTAAATTTCAGTTTACTATAATCATAATAAGACAACTGCTATGTATTCAGTTAGGATAAACAAGTATCAGTAGAATTTTCTTTATAAATCCCAATTTTTAAAACAATACCATTATTTTCAGAAAGTTAGAGTAAAACCATTTACAAATGTGGAACATATCTTGATATAAATTAAAATGCAAAAAAGTTAAGATAAATGAGACTGATCACAGAATTAACAATACGGTAACTTATTTCCAAACTGAAGTTTATCAGCATAATACCTATCATTACCATGGGGTCAGGCCTCCAATATCTGTTTAGTTAATTCCCTAAATTAATTTTTCTCTGAAAAAAAAAAAAAACTAGTATTTTTTATCTGTATTTCTGACACTTGATGTGATTTAAAATAGTAACAATAACAAATAATATTCACAGCTACATTACCATGTAATGAGTATTTACTAAATGCTACTTACCATTTCACATATAGATAGATCATTTAAGGCTTATAACGATTCTATTATCTTTGCATTCATAGCCCTGTGAGGCAGTCCAACAAGAAAACAGCCTCTGGAAATTCAATTACCTAAAGTCTTACCACCAATAAAAGGGAAAGGAAGGACTGTCTGATTTCAAAGCCTCTACCCACTCTGCAACAGTATACCACTTCTCTTAATCCTTCATTAAATATGTTACTCATCTAACTTAACCAGTATTAAGATTAGGTTGACATTATATTAAATTTATAACAGGAAAGGAATATAATGCCAGTACTGAGAGCAAAACTAAACACTTTAAGGTGAACTTTTCATGTAACTGTAAGAGTAATTCATCATTTTGAATAACGTAACTAAATCGTGGCATAGAAAGGAATTAAAATTATGTTTTCCTTTATGTGATATAAAAAACTTATACTTTTTTTACTAAGTAATATAAATTAGTCCAGTTATTTCTAGATCAGTCTGTTTTTCAAAGTTTATTCTTTCAAACATGGAAACTAGTGAAAAATATTTTTCTAAATCAGTAAGTCACTTAATATATAGGTAAAATTTCTAATACTTTGAAATTTATTATATTTTCATCAAAGAACTCTTAGAAATATAAAGCACTATACAAACATTAACACTTACTAGTACAGTAATCATGATTCATCATTTAAACCTATACACTTTTTGAAGATTATTGACTATTGATTATTAAAATGTAACAGCAGATTTAACTAGGACTGTCCCAATAACCAAGACATGTGGACATCTTAACTGTTGCCCTCAGTCTTCTGTTATTCATTACACTCACAGTCCTCCTCCAACTACTTAGTGGAAAGATATACATGCATACTATATAAACCATTTGGCCACCTATTTTACAGGAGCACAATATTAAACTATCTTTGTTAACTATCCATGTTCAAAAAGGCTATTAAGATAATTCATATTAAAACTTCAGTAACTTCCACCATACCTCATTCTGAAGTTCATCACCACTTTTAACGGAAGCAAGCATATCATATAAAGTACAGCAAAGATCTTCTATTCTTGTTGCTTCAGCCATTTCATTTAAAGTTGCATTTAAGTACTTCTCAACTTCACACCACAAAAAGGAGTCGTTTGTTTTTTCCACAGGCTTGAGCTCGGGGGTGGAATGCTCCTGAAAATGTTCATTCAAAAACTTCTTATAATCAAGGCTTATAGTTTTCTGGGGTTCACCATTTATTGGCAACTCGTCAAAGTGGTCCAAATCATGCATGTCAAATGAAAATGCTAAATTTTTACCAAATAAAACTTTATCACTATTTTCTTCCTCTGTCATCTGGATAAGAGCAGTGAGATTGTCTTGACGGAAACGAGAAGTAATTCGATTAGTAGCATTACAAGCTGCAGTGGCCGATGATGATGGAAAGGGACCAAACATCTGCTTGATAGCTTTTGTCTCCTTGTGACCAATGGAGTCCTTCAAGTGAAATGTCTTGAAGAGAAATGCAGCCGCACTTTCAACTGCTTCTTTCCCATTATCTATTCCAACTATTCGAAGATGAAAGAAACAGTATTAGCTCAAGTGAATCACCGTTGAAGTTAACCTCTTCAAAAAAACTACTACAAATATTCTTCTGGGTAATTCCAGCAGTGAAAATATACTGATAAAGATAACCAATTTAGGAACAGAAAAATCCCTTTAAGTCCCTTCCCAAATTCCCAAAGAACCATATTAGGTCAATAAATCATTACTGGTAATCATTCCCTATCTAGAAAGGAGAAACTACCTGGTAACAACTCTTTACCTCTTTCTAAAAACAGTTTGAGGCATTAGCTAAAACTTATTTAAAAGTGATTTTTAAAAACTGATTTGATAGGCTAGTTAAATAAACCAAAATAAGGTATACAAAATATATCTGAATTACAGACTTTTAGAGCTAGGAGAAAACCTCAGGAGATCTATAACTTCCTTTCCAATTTGTACTGTGAATCTGAAATGGCAAGAAATAGATTTATATAGTTTTCACTCAAAAACATTTAATACCATCAAGGATGGACATAAATAGAATCTTGTCAAATAAACTTAGCCATATTATAAAACATTTAAAAGAATCTGCTGTTTAAAAGAAGTACACTTCTTACCAAAGTAAGAGGAAGTAAAGGAGCAGCCACTAATCTCTTTAAAGCATTAATTCCTCATTACTGATTTTCTCAAATAAAAGAAAGAACGAACCTGTATCTGTGTCATAGAATTCAAATAGTCTCAGAACAGAAAAAAATAATTTTAATCTTCAGAAGGACCCAAAGACAATGTGACTGACCTTAAAGAATAAAGTTAGTAATATAACTACTAGTATCTTCCTGAAACCATGGCTGCAATTCTATCATTGATCACAAATCTTGAGCAGCTTAGCACAGCCTGATACTCAGTCCAAACTCCTATATTTTGTTTTCAAGTCACCCTAGGAGCTGACTCCACCCTTTTATTCCAGCCTTATTGACCATTATCCATTTCTAACTCCAGCCAACAAGGATTTCTTAACATCTAAAAACCAGGTCCTGGGGGCGCCTGGGTGGCTCAGTTGGTTGGGCGACTGCCTTCGGCTCAGGTCATGATCCTGGAGTCCCGGGATCGAGTCCCACATCGGGCTCCCTGCTCAGCAGGGAGTCTGCTTCTCCCTCTGACCCTCCTCCCTCTCATGCTCTCTGTCTCTCATTGTCTCTCTCGCAAATAAATAAAATCTTAAAAAAAAAAAAAAAAAATTTAAAAAATAAAAAAAATAAAATAAAAACCAGGTCCTGTCCTATGCTATGCCTATTTCTATGCCTTTATGTAACCTTCCCCAAAGTCTCTGATTATCCAAATTTTACCCATGTTTCAGAATCCAGCTTAACTGACTCTTTCAGGGGTGACTATAATATTGTGTACAATGTTGTACTCCTTCACTGTTCCTTGCCCAAAATAGGTGCCTCAATAGAAATATGTTGAATTAACCTAAACCCAGGCCTCAATGACACCAGACTAGTGGTTTTACACTATATGACACTGCCTCAGTAATTTTTATCTGATGTTTACACATGTGTGTAGAAGACTAACAATTTATATGAGTGAAGATAATTTTACAACGGCTATTATTTCTAATTTCCTCAAGTATAAAGTCTACTTGCATGATTATAAAGAATTTACAAAACAGTATGGGACACATATTCTTTTATTATTTAGGAAAATACATGACAAAAAACTTCTATAAATTAAGTAACCCTTTAATTGAATAACATTTATGTACATTTTACTTAGTCTATACATGATGCTTAGAGAACTTGGGTTTTAAATAATTTAGGAATTGTGATAATTCTACAAGTAATTCAATAGGGTTGGGACTACTGAGGTCTGAACAAAAATGGAACTTACATTTTCAAACTCACTTTATATCTAACACCATAAACATATATTCTTTTGTAAAGATATTTTACACCTTGGGATATTTCTTAAACAACTTCCTAAGAACTTTTACATTAAATTATCTCAATTTTTCCTAACAAAATTATCTTCATCTTACAGATGCTAAAATGGGGACTCAGAGATAAATAACTTGGAAGAAATCAAACAGCTAGTTATCAAATGAGATTCAAAGCAGATTTCTAATTCCTAAACAAACTGCTTTACTACATACACTGATTCCCTATAAATTTCCACAAAGCAGATTTATCTCTAATTCTCATGTACTAAATAAATAATAAACACTTTAGGAAATAAAGTACTAACTATGAGAACAGTCTTAATTTCTTACCAAAAGTGAAATTGTACCATTATTACATCACTGGTTGAAGTATGTTACAGCCATATACTGCATTCATTAAATATAATGCAGTGGAACTATACATCTTGCCAGAAAACAATCTCCATAGTATAGTAAGTGGAAAAAAAGTTATGAGTCTACGTTTGAAGAAAAGTAACTACAGACTCTTGGAAACATATCTGAAGATCAAAAACATTTTTTCAGGGTTTCAAATTTTTAAATGAATACTGACATATCTATTTGTAAAAAAAAAAGTCTTTAAAAATTTTTAAGTCAGATGTTAATACCCTTTCCTAATTATTAACCCTACCCTCGCCTAACTATTAACGCTCCTTCTGTACAACCTACTCCAGCGTATCTTTGAGTAGGACACGTGTTCACACCACAGAGTGGTTTCTTTTTTTTTTTTTAAAGTGAATCAGCACCACGCTATTCAGGAGTCTGGAAATTCATTTTTGAGAAAAATTAGCAAACACCATTTATGGCCACTGTTGGCTTTCCAACAGAGACTACAGCATTCTGAAAACAATGGGGCACTAAAACACGCAATGCCGGCTTTTTGCCACGCTGCCTTCCGGCAACCACACACGTGTCTTCCCCGCCCAGAACCGAGACCCGCGTTCCAGTTCGCGCGGTCCGCACATGATGACGTAGTAACCACAGGACACTGGCTGTTAGCCGACCACCCTGATAAGAAGGCACCTCAGGATTGGAGCAGAGAACCCTGGCCTCACGCAGGGCGGCAACAAATGAACCACCCCGTTTACTAACACTTGCCCACCCAGGAAGCCAGGACTCCGATCTTCTGGTGACTAAACTATATGAAAGGTATTTGTAAAACACGGAGAAAACATCTGAGGAGACTGAAAGCAATCTATGTCTGACTTGTCAAAGGTCTGGCAGGCCCCACCTCCCCTCAACAGAAATGTTAGGAGAAAGGAAACCTCCAGGAAACCGCGCTTGTCCATCGACCAGCTGAACCGGAGCATAACTAATGCGCCACAGGGAGAGAAGGGGGAGACCTAGGAAACACGTGTGGTGTGCTTCTAGAGTGGAAACTTGTAATAAGTAGTCCTTTTCTTACACTGTACCCCAAATTAAATTTATGAGATTAACTGTGAGGATGTTGTTCACAAATAACCTCTTTATTTTTATGTACAATGTAATACTATTTTATATTTTATGCACAATGTAAGACTGGTGAACTTTTAAATGATTATTTAGTAGGCTAAAAGCTCTTCAGCAACTTAACATTTGCTCCAATTTTCAACCCTTTTCTATTTCACACGACTGCCTGTGCTAATCTTTCTGGACGGATTTTAAGAAGCTTAGTTTTGTCCTCAAGATAAAACATCAGAAAAGAATAAGATACACACTAAGTAATCAATTGTCAAAGCTTGAAACTTAAGATCTCCAAACCTTTAAGAAAGCTAGTCTAGATACCTAACTACTTGAATATCAAATTTTCTATCCATAAACACTATACAAGTTGGACTGTAAATCAGAAAACTGGCTCTTATCACCCGGCACTTCAACTGTAACACATTTAAAGAGATATGCTTAGGTCACTAGACTATTCTGTATTAATAATAAATACTTGCCCTGCATACTTCCCAGTTACATTGAGAGAAAATGAGATGTGAAATGTAAACTATATAATTGGTAGCTGATCACTGTAACATTATAAAACACATTTTTAAAATCAGAGTTCAGTGATGATTATAATCTTAAATCATTCTTGACACAAAATTTACTTCTATATCCTTTGATAGCAAAATACTAAGAATTAAAGGGTTGTAAACTATAACTTTTAGCAAATAACCTACACGTTAATAGTTGGGGAATTCTTAAAGAAGAATGAATAAAAAATTTTAATTGAAAATTGAATAAAAACATCCATCAACTGCTTGCATCCTTAACTGCTAATATTCAATTTACAAGTTGTTAACAAATGAGTTCTCTGACCAGTTACATCTTCAATGTTCAGTAGAAAATACTCTATAAGTATCTTCTAGATTTATATTTTAGTATTGAAATGTTCAAAGCAGTCAAATTTACTTTTTCATGTTATGCAAAACTTTTAAGTGTTCATTTTACCAAACACTTGATCTGCAACTGTAAATACCATAATATTATAACCCTGCATCAGTGTCAGCTGAAGTTCATTCCATTTGTTAAAAGTATCAGCAACACAGCCAAGCCATTAGAAACATGCTATATTTGCAGAGATTAGCTGATTTTTTAACCGATAATTATGATAAATTTTTTTACAAATATGTAAAATATTTGTGCCATAAACTTTCCCAGGACAGCATTACATATATAAAAAAAGTACAGAAGTAAGGATTCTGCTTAAACATACACTATTCCATTCCCCAATCATTTCTTTCCCTTTACATATTCCCCTCCAGTGCCATTGGTGGGCTTTTTAACAAGAATAGTATCTAAAATCGTCTAAAATGAATCATGCAAGTATCTTCCTCATGTGACAAAGAAACTCAAATATACTGAGATTAAATAACATATTAAGACTACGAGAGCCAGGATTATGTTTTCTTTTTACATTATACCATCTTTCAAATAATCACCAAATTGTCAAATTTATGATGTAATACAGATAAGCATCTACCATATGACTTTTTGGGGGATGAACTGAATAATTTATGTCATCTAAACTTTAAAATTGCCTAGTTATGCAATTTAGTATAATGAATGACCTTCATTTATTTCAGAGTGTAACTCTGCATCAAAGCACCTCCAGCAAAACCTCACATTAAGTAGCCATAGTATTCAAGAAATGTTCAATATAGTAATTTAAAGGAGTTGCTTAAATGTTAAAATTATTCCTGCACTTACACAGAAATTATTGCCTTCATGGTGAGCAAATAATTAAAGGAAAGCAAACAGAGAAACATACTTGATAGAGAAAAAGAGAAGTACAAGAGATTAAAAATAGTCCAAAGCACTTCCCCATGTTTTAAAGTCAGCCAATTTTATGTATATTCACTACAAAATATGAATATTCATCTTACAGTGTAGACTTCAAGTCAGCACCCAGCCACTATATTGCCATTTCTACTACTATAAAATCCTGCATCAAATTATGACTTCCCAAGCAACCAGCTAATATAAAAATGTCAATTTTATATGAGCTTCCTACAGTAAAACCATTACTTTGAGCATCACTAAAGAAACTGTACCTTTGAACAAATCACATAGCTTACTGATATGTTAAATTTAACTAGCATTTTAAACTTTTTAATGTCCAAGGGAAAACATTTTTTAAAAAAAGGATGATGTAAAGTATAGACTTCAGTTCTGTATCCATTTATCAGATGCTTAGTAATATTATACTTGGTAATATTATAAAGAACATCAACTGCAACCTTAAAAATGCCTCTACTAAGGAATGAAGTGCAAATTACTCAGGAAATTATAACCACTTGTAACTGAATAATATAAACTAAAACTTTATAAACTGAAGATCTGATCCTATTTCCAACTTTTGCCATTGCTACAATGTCCATTCAATTTACAGCTGTTTTGCCATATCCTCAAGTAATCTGAATTGCCTGTTTATACAGCTGATATATCTGCAAAGTCATCTATGATTTAATTCACTTATTCAGCTCTTTTATTTTGTAATTTCTCTTGTGAAACAGACATAAATTTAACAACTTTGACCCTAACCATTTAAAACAAAATCTAAATCTGTCCCAGAGTGTCCTTCTTGATGAATTCCTTCCTGACTCACCGAAGCACAGTTCCTGCCCTTATGAACAGTTCCTTCACATCACTGAGCACATACATTTATCACAACAACTACACAGAACAACGATATGTTTACCAATGGCTATTGGTACATCTAGATTATAATAAAATTATTCACTGACAGCCATTTACCAGGCTTTACTCTACACATTTGTAGTATTGCTTCACATCACAACTACACAAAATAAGAATTATCATCACTGTTACAGATGAGGAAACAAGATTAGTGATTTTAATTAGCTACTCACTAGTAAATGACAGAATTGTATTTGTACCACATCTATTGACTGATAACTTTAAATCATCCTAAACTATAGGAAAACGATTTTATGAAAACGAAACAGAAACAAATATGGAATAAAAAAATATAGTTGTGGATATTCCAAATAAAGTATTAACTTACTGGATCCATCCATATATCTAAAAGTAAACTATAGGAAAGCAGAGTTTATTCAGAAATGAAAAGGTGGTCTGATTAACAGAAAATCTAGCAACATAATCTATACTCAAAAAATTAAAGGAGAAACGTCTAATGCACAGATACGATGGCTAGAAGTGGAGCAGGTGGTGAACAAAAGACAACAAACAGAAGAAAAGGCCAAGCCATTACAGCCTTGGGTCTTAACATTACCAAGTTACTGAATCCTACAGAGGGAGTTTGTGAGATGAAACATGTAAACCCACTTGGTCTCTGTTACCATAGTAGGCTTTGATATTTGAGCTGAATACATTCCTAATACATATTTATGAATGTATAAATATATGTAATAAAAATAAGCATGAGAATGATAATACAAATTTATTATACTTATGATATTGGTTAACAAAGGCTGAGCAGGGTCCATAAGTTCTGACCATATCGTTAAGATTTTATTTCTTAAGGGCGCCTGGGTGGCTCAGTCAGTTAAGCGTCTGCCTTCAGCTGAGGTCATGATCCAAGGGTCCTGGGATCAAGCCCCATGTTGGGCTCCCTGCTCAGTGGGGAGTCTGCTTCTTCCTTTCCCTCTGCCCCTCCCCCCCCTGCTTGAGCTCTCTCTTTCTCGGTCTGTCTCTCTCTCAAAAAATAAAATCTTAAAAAAAAGATTTTATTTCTTAAAAAATAAATACTGAAGGAAAGATAGCCAAGTGTTAAGCTGAACTGTGAATACACAGGCATTTGTTATATTTTTATCAGTCTGAAATATTTTAAGAAAAATGATATGAAAAGCCATAATTTGTATTTTATTGAATAAAACAAGAACATATACAGTACACATACAGCTCAAAGAATTATCACAAAATGAATGCACCTACTTAATTTGGATAACTACTTCAAGATAGAGAGTATTATCAGCTCCCCAGAAACTTAGAAATCCACTCCCAGTCATTACCTACTTCCTCAAAAGTAGCCAAAATCCTGACTTCTGAATCAGAGATCAGTCATGACTAGTTTTCAATTTCATATAAACAGAATCATCATCCTATCTGTTCTTTTGTGTTTGGTTGCTTTCATTCAACACTGTAAGATCCATTTACAATGTTACATATAGCTGTAGCTCATTATTACTATAAGGTAGTTTACATATCATACTTTATGCCACTATTTAACAGTGAATTGGATTGTTTCCCCTTTAAGGCTATTACAAATAATGCACTGGTCTTTTGCATACATGCACAGGCATTTTTACTGGAAATTTATGTACACATTATTAATATATACCAAGACTTAAAATTTCACTTGTCCAACCACAGTAGATACTGTCAAACAGTTATTCAAAGCAGTCATACCAATTTAAAACACAGTCAGTAGTGGATGAGAATTCTTATTTCACAATCTTGAGCCTGAGCAACAATTGGTATATCGTTCTAATTTTATCATTCTGATGTGCATGGAGTGGCATCTCTGATTACTAATAAGGTTGGACACCTTTTCGTGTTTACTGGCCATTCAATTGTCTTCTACGAGGCTCTTGCTCCTTTTTATATAGGATTACCTTTTCTTATTAATTTGTAGGAGTTCATATTTAATACAGATACAAATTCTCTTTTGGGTTATATATGAAGCTATATTCTCCTGTGACTTGTCTTTTTACTCTCAAAGAATAAAAAATATCAGTTTTAATGTAATCCAATTTACCAATCATTTCCTTTATGAGTGCTTTCTGTTTACTATTTAATAAAATTTTCCATATATGAAGATCATGAAGATATTCTTCTTTATTATCTTTTAGAGGATTTATTATTTTAAGCTTCATGTTTTATTTTGTAAGCTGCTTAGAATTATCTGTACAGGTTTAATTTTTTCATATGCATATACAGTTGACCCAGCACCATGTACTGAAAAAATAGCCATGTTTCACTACCTGAGGACCTTCATGGTAAAGAAAGAGCCCTAATATCCACAAGTCAGTTTCTGGACTCTATTCCATCCCACTGGTCTATTTGTCTATCTTTAGACCAACATCTCACTTCTAATTTACTAATCTTAATAATAAGTCTTAATATCCAGTAGAGTCAATGTTCCCTCTTTATTTTTCAAGGTTGACTTGGCTGCTCTTTGCCTCTGAATTTCCATATAATTTTCAGATTATCTTGTCAATTTCCACACACAAATGCACACCCTGCTGAGATTTTGATTGGGATTGCACTGAATCTGTAGGTCAATATGGGTAAGAATGATCTTATAATAACGAGTATTCTAATCCTTTGTATATTACTGCATTTAGTTAGGTGTTCTTTAATTTCTCTAATACTTTAGTTTTCAGTGAGGAAATCTTGCTCACCTTTTGTTAAATTTACTTCTAGATATTTGATGATTTTTAATGATTTTGTAAATAGCATTTTAAATTTGCTGCTGGTAAGCAGAAATAAAACTGATTTTTAAACTGACCTTGCTAAGTTCATTTTCTAAGACCTGGCAGTTTTTATGTGAATAATGGCAGTTTTTATGAATCTTTATACTCTTTCTTGCCTTTTCAGCAAGGACCTTCAGTATAGTGAGAAAAAGAAGTGGTCAAGGGTATTGTCTAATTTCCTATCTCAGGGGAAAAGCTTTTTCAACACTGCATCAATACATATGATGTTTGATCTAGGCTTTTTAAATATATATTATTTATCAAATTCAGAAAGTTCTTTCCTAGTTTGCCAGGAGTTTTTATCAGAAGTGATTTTAGATATTCAAAAAATGCTTTTTCTTCATCTACTAATCATGTGATTTCAAACCTTTATTACATGAATCACACTATTTTTTCCCCTATTTATTAATCCAGTAACATTTTGTGCACTCATGTGCATTTGTGTTCCCTCTCACACACATTTCACATGTATTTTTCTTTATTGATCCATTTGACAGTGTATTACAGTCTTCATGACACTTCACTATAAACACTGCAGTATGCATCTCCTGAGATTTAGGATATACTTACATAGCCACTAAACCATTGACTTACTTCAGATCTAGTATTACCTCATGATACCCAGAGTACATATTCAAATATCTACAATAGTCCCAAAAATATCTTTATTATTTTTTTCCAATTCTGGATTCAATCGAAAATAGTATATTAAATTATTATATGCCTGTAGCCTTCTTTAATCTACAAATAATAACCTCATGCCTGTTTAAATGACATTATATGACATTCTCCAGTAAAGCCACCGAGGCATACAAATTTCTTTGTGTGAAGGTTTTTAATTACAGATTCAATTTCTTTAAGTCAAATATTCAGATTTTCTATTTCCTCTTTTGGCCATTTTAGTCATTTTTGTCATCTTAGTCCTTTGAATCTGTCTTCTTCTCATTCTCCTCTTCTCCATCCAGCTTCCTCTTCTGGAATGGACAGTCACCTCTAGGAAAAAGTGGCCCAAAAGCCAGGATCACATTCTCTGGGTTTATGTCTGCTTCCAGATCTCAACCTCGTAATTCTTCATTGTTTTGGTAGACTCTGACATAATTAAACAAATTTTATATTTTACAGTTTTTCCAGTTATTCTCCACAGAGAGCTGTTCCAAATTAACCTGTCTGCCAATTTATGGGAAATGGAACTCCAAACTTTTGTGGAATCTGCAAGTTTCAAGAAAGCTACTTTTCACAAATACTCCTGAAAAACTTCTTGCCACTTCAAATACACAACAGGCCTTTATTATTCTAAATGTGTAGCCTTACTTCCATAGACAGAATTTCCAGATCCTAGTATCTTTTTAAGCCTCCTTTTCCATAAACTGATTTCTACCCTGAGTTTTAATTCCTCACTTTTTATAGTAAAATCTTGTTTCCTTTACAACTCAAAAAACATAATGGACTACCAAATTCCCTAACCTACACTTTGTAAGTCACTCCTGTCCAACCTACATTTTGATTCATACTTTTCTTAAAGACAAAGTAATTAAAGGTAAAATGCATAAGAACATCAAAACCCAAATAAAGTAGCAGCTATAAAACAGAGAAATCAAAACAAACAGGTCTGTGTATGGTGAAATAATGTGAATGAATACTGAAAAAAACTAGTTCAGTTCTGGCTGAGTCCTAATCTGTATTCAGACCAGAATAAAATCCTTAGATCATTCTGTTCTGGCTCTGGGAGAGATTCAGTTACAGAGCTGAGTAGGAGGGAACTGCAGGGTCTTTCTACTGACCTTTCCTCCATTCTTGACCCCACTCTAGTTTTCCTATCTACACTGTGGAAGTCTTATCAGCTTCCCAAAATGAGCATTTAAAACTCTAAGTAACAGATACACATGCCTAATAACATGATGCATTTTACTGATTGCCATTCTCAATCTTGACCTCTTTATTCTCAAAAATGTTTCTATTTAGAGCACATAAAATATATTGACAAAGTTTCATTACCAGCTGAATATAGGTTAATATGACTATGCTTACCCTTCAAAATCCATGGAGGAGATAGTTACGTCTACAATGAGTATTTAAATAAACTAAGTATAAGATTAAGGGCCAAGAATACTACTTTTAAATAATTTATAATGGTTTCTCCCTAAAGCTAAGTTTTATTATTAAAATAATCTTGGGGCAGAATAAAATTGTAAAAAGGTATGGGAATATATTAAATGTAAATCTGAGAGGAAAAAAATACTTTAGCCACAAAAAAAAAAAACGCTGTCAGCATCAGAAGTAATAAAGATCACAGAGTACTTTTAGTTGAGTTCTCAATAGTTTACTTATTTACTGAACATCTACTATATCCATTGCACCATATTGGGTATTAGTATTCCATACTATAAAAAAGTACAGAATAGGGCGCCTGGGTGGCTCAGTCGTTAAGCGTCTGCCTACGGCTCAGGTCATGATCCCAGGGTCCTGGGATCGAGTCCCACATCGGGCTCCCTGCTCGGCAGGAAGCCTGCTTCTCCCTCTCCCACTCCCCCTGCTTGTGTTCCTGCTCTCGCTATCTCTCTCTCTGTCAAATAAATAAGTAAAATCTTTAAAAAAAAAAAAGTACAGAATAGATGATAGTCTAATGGAACACTACTAAGATGAGAAAAGAATAACAGAGGACATGAATGAAGCCTAAGCTATTTCTTCAAAGATGAGAAGCATTTTACCAGGTGAACACAATGCGTAAAGTTATTTTAAACATATAAAAAGACAGAAAAAACCAGTAAGCACTGTTGGGAGAAATTAAGTTAGTTAACACTGTATATGATTAGTAGTAAAGGTTGCATATGATAGAATGGTAAGGACATGAAAAGGTAAATTGTTTCAATTCATAAAGAAGCTTTTCTTATGTCCATTCTAAGGGATTTGATCTAAAGAGTAATATGGGAATAAAAAATGAGCTTTGCTTTTTACAAAGATCAGTCTAGTAATAGTGAAGAAGTTGTGTAAGAAAGGAAGGCTGAGGCAATAGGCTACTACAGTAATTCAGAGAGATGTTAAAAGCCTAAATTAGAGCAATGGTAAATAACACAGAAAGAGTGAATTTAAGAATAGGGGAAAAGTAGACTTGACGGAACATGACATCTGACTACAAGGTAAAGGAAAGAATCTAGTATTTCCATCATGTTTCTATTTCAGAATTTGGGTCTAGCCTATCTTCACCACGAATCAACCATGGGATTCAGTTAACCTTCATGGGTTCTGTTACCTTACATACTAAGTGAAGGGATTGGACCGATGTTCTCTGATGTCCCTCATCAGCTTAAAATACCCATTACAATGACTAGACATTATATATGGTCTTAAATAAGTACCTTATACGATTATATTCAATTGAAATATAAGTGGTTGTTCTTCTTTCTTTATTCTTTTAAATCTACCTCTTTAATACAATTACACCAAATTACCTGTGTGAAAGAGCAATATAAGAAATCACAAAAACATTTTTCCCATGAGACTAATTTTTCAAAGCCGCTTATTTTAATTACACTTCTATTATCAGCAGTATTTTCATTCAGAACGAGTGGCTGACTACTAGTCAACTATTAGTTTCAATAAAACTAATACTTACTCAAGTTAAACACAGCATTAAAAAGTAGATATAATAGAGCATCTGCCTAAATCAACCCTAAGGTCTTCTCTGTCATGAAAATATTCTTTTGAGAAATTACATCTCAAAATAATCAATTCCTTAAACACATCAATGAATAGATTAGTCCCTGAGTGTAAATCAGATGTTTTGCCAACAGGCAAAACTCCTAGAATTATATTTAATAACTGATATTTAAAGCAATGATTTCTGACTTGTCAGAGATACTCAGGGAAGCTGTCTAAAGGGTACCTAATTTCTTAAAAATCTTAATTTCCACATCATTTAAATAAAGAAATAATTTAGTCATGGTACAGAATAAACTCAATATTTTAATACTGTTTTGCTAAGTATTCTGAGTTATTTTTACAACTGAACTAAAGAAGAGGAAAGACACCTTCTACAGTTTTTGAAAAAGTATTTTAGTCAGACCACCCCCTCTCCCCAATGGCCCTAACATCTTAGAAATGAAAACAGTGAAGTCCAGAAAGGTTAAGATCCTAGTCAAGTTGATGTTGGTAAACTGGAGACTATATTTTCACTACAATTTTCCAATGAATCTAACTACCTCTAGATTTCTGTATTTTTAAAATATAAAAGTGTGATTCTATGCCAAATGCTATTACAAATCTCATCAAAGTGCACTTCATTTCCCCTAGGCTTAAACAAAAAAATCCCTTACTTAATAAAGCCCTTGAACTTCAGAAGATAATGTAACTACAAAAAGATAACATGACATTCACTTTGTACTTGAACAACTTAAAACGAGGCCATTAAATTTAATATTATACATTACAAACCAATGATAATTAAATAATACATCAAAGTCAAAATATTTGAAAAATAAATATAAAGATTTGATGATCATAAATAAGTCAAGTATATGAGATATAACAGAAACACCCTCCCCAAAGTTAGTGTAAGGAAGAAAACTGCCAACCAGCATATGATAAAGGATCTAAATTTTTCCTCTACCAAGAAATCACCTGAGAAAACTTTTTCATTTATTTATCAAGTGAAACTTAAGGCTCTAAAACATGCCAAACACTATTCCAAGCACCAAGGATGAAGTGTTACAGAACAAGAAAAATAAGATCCTAGCCTCATGAAACTTACATCCTAGTAGCAAAGCACAGGCAATAAACAAACAAGGCAAATATCAGATAATGATAAGCATTATGGAGAAAATGTTACTGAGGTTGTAAGATAAAAGCGTTGACTGGGTAACAACTGGAGACTGGATGGTCAGTGAGGGCCCCATTAAGAAAATAAGTTTTTAGCTGAGTTCAAAATGACAAGAAAGGATCTACCCACTCTAAGAGTAGGACAGAAGTACATTCTCAACATAGGGAATAACATGACCTGCACCAACTGGGACTGAAGAAGTGAGAAAAGGCCAGCATCTCATGAAGCACAGTTGGTGAGGGCAAGGATGACTCGAGATCAGAAGAAAGGTGGAGGCCAGATCTCATAGGGCTGAGTATCAGCATGAACTTTTTGGGTACAAACCTGAATCTGGAAAATTTAGAACTACAGTTGTGTTAACTATGCTTTTTAGTTATCAGAGTTTAGAAAGAGAGGCTGAATCTCAAATGAACAAACTCAGATGTTTTACCAAAGAATCATTTGTTTTATTTTGTTTTTGTTTTTAACCTTGGGAAAGTAACCTATATTAATATATACTATCACAATCTCTATTTATAATTTCTTTCAAATATAATCAATTGACGAGAATATTAGTGTGCAACAGGAATTGAAGCAAAGTTTAGCTTCAATGCTGCCCCTCACAAAGTGTTGGCGGGCCTCTATAAGAAATTGAGCTACATGGCTTTTAAGGTTCCTTCAAGCTACATTAAAATTTTTATTTACCCTCTCCTTATTTCAAACATAAGAGTGGTTTTCAAACTCTAAATTCCTATGAATCCCTCATGAATGATTGTATAATAATTACTAATTTAATTCTGCTTCTATGACTCTATCCTGAGCTCCTAGATAGATAAGACTATCTTTTATAATTATAAATAATTGTCTGCAAACTTGAGCCTTTCCCTATATGGTATACAATTTAAAAGGAATCTATTTTCAAACCTTAGTGGCTCTATAAAACAAAACAAAACAAAATAAAACAAAACAAAACTATACCTATCTGTTTTGCAGCCTGCAATATATCATTTAAGTCTTCATTTACACTTTGCATTTCACTCTTCTCCAGTTTTTCATTCAAAAATTTTACTATCTTCTTCCATGTCATATCCAAATCTACAATTTGTTCATGAAGTTTGGACCGCTTCACCTAAAACAGCATAATAGAGACATTACTTAATGGTTTCCTCAAAGTCATCACTTACCACATACATTTTGCATTACATTATACAACGTGGCACCACCCACAAGAATTCAAAATTGCTTTTTAACTTAAGCTCCCAGAAGGAGCTTTATTTAAATGTGATTTTAAAAAATCTTGTCTGTTTAAAAGATATGTTTAAAAAAACTTTATTTTTCATAGTTTCAATCACAATGAATATTCATTATGCAATTATTTTCATACAACAAAAGAAAAAGGAACAAAGGAAAAAGTCCAACATCCAGGGGTGCCTGGCTGGCATGGTAGGTAGAGCATGTGACTCTTGATGTCAGAGTCATGAGTTGGACCCCGTGCTAGGTATGGAGCCTAGGTGAAAAAAAACAAAAACAAAAAACAAAAAACAACTGATAAAAAGGTCCAACATCCAGATAACAACAACTGGTAATATCCCACATACTTCTTTTCCATTTTTTTTAATATAGCTTAGATCATACATATTACATATAAGTGTATATGTCATGCTTTTTGATGAAAGGTATTTAAGGAAAATCAGATTTGTATTATGGGTTCAATTCACTCAAACCAGTATTGTATGATCTTAAAACAGGTTAGGCATCCAGGAGATTCTTATCTATTCACAATCTTTTCTTGAGACTATAAATATTTCCATTCTCAAGAACTGACATAGAAAGCAATAAAAATTTTATTTCATACCATTGACCTTGACCCATGGATTAAACTTCATGAAGCCCTCTGACCAAATAAAAAAGTAGTGGATTAGACAGAAAACTGTAATTTTCATCTTGGTTTGTAGTGATGATATTGCATAATTCATTATTATTTCCCTGCCTCAGTCTTCTAATTTAAAATGTTAATTAATGCTTATTAATCTGGGCTTAGGGGTAAGAAAATGGACAAATGTAGAAATGAAATAAGATTAGCCATTGGAGCACCTGGCTGGCTTAGTCAGAGGAGCATGCGACTCTTGGTCTTGGGATCATGAGTTCGATCCCCACACTGAATGTAGAGATTACTAAAACAAACAAACAAACAAACAAAACATTGGCCATAAATTGAATTAAATTGTTTCAATGGGTTATAGGCACAAAAAGGTTCAGCTTACTTTTCCCTCTTTTATATTGTTGGACATATCTCCAAGATAAAAAGTTACATTAAAATGAGGCTCATTAGAGGGTGTCTGGATGGCTCAGTCAGTTGAGCATCCAACTCTTCGTTTCAGCTCAGGTCATGGTCTCAAGGTTGTGAGATTGAGCCCCACACTGGGCTCCGTGTTGGGCTCCATGTCTGCAATGGGCATGAGCCTGCTTAAGATTTAATTTTTGAAGATGTATTTATTTATTTGAGAGAGAGAGAGAGAGAGAGAGAGACAGCATGAGAGGGAGGGGCAGAGGGAGAGGGAGAGAGAATCTCAAGCAGACTCTGTGCTAGGCACGGAGCCCAGTGTGGCACTCAATCCCAGGTTTCCTGAGCGGAAACCAAGAGTTGGATGCTTAACAGACTGTGCCACCCAGGCACCCCTGCTTAAGATTCTCTTTCTCCCTCTCCCTCCACCCTTCCCCCCTCCCCTGCTCCCTCTCTCTTTAAAAAAAAAAAAAAAGAGAGAGAGAGAGAGAATAATAAAATAAGGCTCATTAGATCTGCCACTTTCCTTAGGAAAAAAAGAAGTGTCTAAAAGTCTATAAGAATAAGTGAAATGACATGAAATAAGCATGTAGTCCTTATACATTTTCAAATTTTAAAATCTTCTGTTGTATGTTTAATACTTGTTTTACAAGTAACTTGCAAAAGGGGCTTTGGTTAAGTGAGGAGAGAAAATAATTCAAGTTTAAGATAGTAATATTAATTAACTGTATAGACTATACCTTTATTTTAATTGCCATGAAAATGCAAACAGCTCCCACTGTAAAGAAGGTCAACTGTTTTCTGTAGCAAAACTGTATCACTGTTAGAGGAAAAATCTATCTAAAGATTGTTAACAAATCTTCCTAGTATCTATCATTAAATGAAGGCATTAATTCTAAAACTGCATAAGGACTGTAAGCAACAGAATTCCAACCTATTAGAAAACAACATTAATATTCTACAATAGAGTCAAATAAAGAGTCATCAAAGTGACTGTTGTTTTTTAAAAAACAACATAGGGTCAGTTCCTTCATATATAGAGCTCACACGTTCATATATACAGTTTATGTATCTTCAGGCCTATAAAGTCCACAACCAATTACAAGGACCATACCAAAGTCAATTATGAGATCAGCTACTGATTTTAAGACATTAATATTCATACTTTCCACGTTATGGTAAAGACATTATTTCTGTCCACTTGATAAAAATTTTACCAGAGACCCATAAACTTACTCAGATGATCCAGAGTTAAATTACTGGATTAAATTACAAAATTAACTGTGGCAGAAATCTTAGCAACAAAAACTAACAAAGAATTCTCTATCATAGTTCTGATTATTCTCTTTGACAATACAGTCATAGGTGCTTAAGGTAAGTATGTTCATAGAAACATCATTACCCATTCCCTTTCCTGGTGTTAACACCAAACGAGAAAACTTACCACTTTTTTAAGTACACAAAACTAAAAAAAAGAATGTCAATTATCTGCTTCCATTGTACATTTATAATGTTTTCATCTAAAAAGTTTACCTTTAAGTCAGCCACTTCTTCATTATAATTATCTTGCTTGGTGACATTTGAAAAGGAGCGCAAAGCTCCTGTGAGACGGGGTAAAGCCATCTATTATTCTCAGTGATCTGTACAAGGAGAAACCTGAAACTGAAACAAAACAAGATGATATTTATCTGCTGGGAGGAGGCTGGAGAAGTAATCAAATTCAACAAATTAACCTGTACAAGAGAAAAGAAAAACCAATTAGTTAAAACGCAATTGCCACCAATGTTGAAAAATTCTCCTGACACATTTTTTACCCATGAAGTTTTTTAATAACCACACTGACTATGGCTGAAGAAAGGAAAAAGAAACACAAAAACACCTGTTTGTGGGTACTACTATAACATCCCTTCAAAATGAGTTTTACAGATCCCCAAGGACAAGTCTCCAATACTGTCTTACCACTGCCAGTCACATTGGAAGACATGAAAGCACTTTCCCATCTTTTCTCCAATTTTGTTTTATGCTCACTGATTTCATCTCACATTACCCTTTACTTTCAAAGTCTCACTGGCTTTTTCTCTTCTTGAAGTATCAAGCACGTTTCCATCTAAATGCATTTGCATTAAGGGTTCCCTGTTTAAAATGCTCTTCTGATGTTCATATAACTGACTCCTTGACACAAGATACTTCCTGAGATGGGACTTTCTTGACTACTCAATCTAAGACAGAACAGCTACCCACTTCCTATCTCTCAAAGCACAAAATTTCAATTCTCCTTATACTAATTAATATTTGACATATTCCTGTTTATTTATGTGTTGTCTTGCTTCTTGACAAAAAAAGATTTCACTGCTGTGTCCTAGCAAATAGAACAGTCTGGGAATACTTTGGATAGTTGATAATTATTTGGTAAATAATGAAAGAAAGAAAAATGGAGAAAAGGAGATAATGGTAACAGAGAGACTTAAGAACAGAAGGAAAAAATTAAAGCAGCTGGGGAAGGGGAGAAAGAAGTCAGATGATCTGATCTCCCTGTTTACATGCTGACAAATAAACAACTAAACCTTCTGGCAAACAGACTAATAATATTGACTATAAGGGGTCTTTATCTATGAAACACTGTTGGAGCATCATCCTGGATTAAGATTGCTTATTATAACAAAACTATAATCTACAGGTTTATAAGGCATGGCTCCCTGGACAATGTCACAATAAGTATGTAAGTCTCTAGGACAGTTCTCAGGGATGGTTTTGCCTCGCATGGGATAGTTGGCAATATCTGGTGACATTTTGAGTTATCACAACTGGGGAGTAGGGAGTATGACTGGCTTCTGGTAGGTAGAGGCCAGTCATGCTGCTAAATATCCTATAATGCACAGGACAGTCTCCCCACAACAAAGAATTATCTAGCCCCAAATGTAAATAGTGCAGAGTTTATGAAATACCGCTCAAGAGTCTGAAATAGAGGTTTTTATAATTCAGAGACTTCCTACAGTCCTCAATTAAGAGACCTCATTGATTACATTGGGCCAAAGAGCATGTGTCCAATGTGGGAAAGAAAGAACCAGGGGGGCCGTATAGAATATTTCAGACCACACCCTGATTCTGCTCTTCCTCACTGTTTATATCCTTGAAGTTATCACAAAGTTTAATACTTGGAAAAATCTCTGAGTCCTATATTAGAATAATTACATATAAAATAACTGAAATGTTTAACAAAATAAGAGAGAATTTAAAAATAATGAAGAATAAGAAATGACAAAGCAAATTTGAAAATATAACTTTTAAAAATAAAAATATATATTTATTAAATTTAAAAACAATCAATGGAAGGGTTAAAAAATAGATTAGACGCAGCTAAAGAGAAAAGCAGTGACCTGAAATAAAGACCTGAAGAATAACCCAGTATGCTGTCACAAATAAACAAAGTATAGATTAAGAAAGACAAAGTGAGTCAAAATTCACAGTAAGTGTAAATGAATTAAACTTAACACTCAAAAGATTGACAGAATTACTAAACAGCAATCAAGTGAACATTAGAGTTACACCTAAAACACAGGACAATGAAAGTTTGTATTGAATAAGATCTTCCTGTAAATAATAACCAAAGTAGCTGGTGGCTTTACCAAAAATATCAAATCAGACAAAACAGACTTTAAAACAAAAGGTATTATAAAGGATTAAAAAAAAAAAAACCCTCTCTACATAATAATAAAAATTACATCTCACTAAGAAAATATAAAATTTTCAATTTGCATGCTCTGATGAAAGAGCCTTAAAATAAATTAAAACAAATAGAACTCCAGAAGAAAGTCACAAGTCCAAGATCAGTGAAAGTTCAATATTTGATTATTGAGAGGTCAAACCAATGCCCCCCAAAATTCAGTAAAGTTATATAGGGTTGAGCAGTGAAACTAGTAAGTTTAACTTAATGAACATATACAGAAATCTGCACCTAATGATTAGAAAATACATATTCTTCACAAGTACATTTATAAAAGTTTAATGAAGTAGTCTGTGTGTAGTAGGCCATAAAGCAAATTTCAACAAATTTCAAAGAATAAGTACCATACAGATCAGGGGTCAACATACTTTTCCTGCAGAAAGACAGAGTAAATATTTTAGATTTGGGAGGCCACATGCAGACTTTGTCACATATTTTGTCGTTTATTTTTGCTTTTGTTTTATTTTTTTATTTTATTTATTTGACACAGAGAGGGCGAGAGAGAGAGAGAGAGAGAACAAGAATAAGCAGGGAGAATGGCAGACAGGGGAGAAGCAGGCTCCCCGCCGAGCAAGGAGCCAGATGTGGGGCTCCATCCCAGAACCCTGGGATCATGACCTGAGCCAAAGGCAGCCGCTTAACTGACTGAGCCACCCAGGTGTCCCTTTGCTTTTGTTTTAAACAACACTTCAAAAGTATAAAACTACTATTGGGCTCCAGGTGACCAAATTAGTTTGCTGACCCCTGATATAGACCCTATTTTCTGAGCAAAATACAATTAGATTAGAAATCGGAAACAACAAAGATAAAGTAAAAAAACACAAATGATTGCATTGCATATCAATAAGGAAATGGTATGAAAATGGCTGGGAAAAAAAGATCTGGATGCCCTATATCACACCAAAGAATTTTAATCAGGAAAGTAAAATGACCTAATTTGCAAATAAACACCCTAGCTAGCTGACTTTAAATTTCAACTACTCATTGGGAGTGAACTTAGGAGAGCATTTCTGGGAACAAAATGACTCAGGGAATCACATCTGGATTTTTCTAACACTGGGTAAATACTGTCTGGAGAATCTGGAAGGAGAAATGAAAGCAACAGTCAACAGACGGCACAGAACAGATTCTGTATGCATCAGTCACCTAGCTAAAACTAAGCCCCTGCCTCTCTTCCTCATCCCAAATTTTGACTCAGTAGATCAGATGGCACTGAGATGGGGCAAAAGAATTTTACATTTCCAACAAGTGCAGGTCAAAGACCACACTTTGAGAACAACTGTCTTAGGGATATTATCTTTTATTCTTAAATCACCATTCAATTTTGTCTCAAATCAATAGTAATTAAGGAGTTTCCACCTACTAAGAATTCAGTGACCTGAGTTTAAGTGAACAATCTGCTTTCTAGGAGCCTTTCTCAAACAGGGTCTGTGAGAGAATTAAGTCTTAACTGAAAGTGACTTGAGTGGCTTTTTTCTCAATTCTCCCAAGGATAGAACATAGAGTTACTATTATCCATGCAGGAGAAATAAGGCACACAACAAACAATGCCTTTGGGGACTGGGGTTTAAATTCTCTATCTAGATTAAGAGACTATAAAGATAGGCATTCTATTCATAATGTTTGACATTAACCCAGAAGTCTTTAAAGGTCTTGACAGAAAAATGAATATATTCGGCCTCAGAACCTGCCTTTTACCACATAAGTTAGTGTTTTCAAAATGCAACATCATAACAAAAGATATATGATACATGGAATATTCTGCTACATGGAATATTCTGCCTCAGGTATGTTTTATGAATAAAAGGGGTATTTGGGACCACTACTTCCATCATTTTGACATAACCCACTATAATCTCCTGAATCCCCTGTCCTTCTCAAAAAAGAGCAGGGCATGAGAATAAAAATGGATGAAGTCTAATTCACAAACCTAACAAATCCTAACAAGATAATACACCCAATCTCTAAGAAGAGATCTAACAGCAGGGCTTGGTAATGAGATCACACTGTTGTTACAGGAGGAAACTTTAAAACTCTGAGGTCTCATCAAAATGACCAATATTAACTACACTTGTCAAGAAAATGAAGTAACCTATACTACTTGATTTTCTAATTTAGTTCTATCTGTTTTTCTTCCTCAGGTTGAATACTAACACTTTAAAAATGTAATAGCTCATTTGCTCATGATGACCTGTAAATCATTTATTCACAAATATTTGAGTTTCTCTGATTTACCAAGAACCGTCAGACACTGGGTATAAATAAGATTTACAGAACTCTGCTCTTCAAAACTCACTGTACTTTGTACCAGTAAAAAGATTACTAACACTTAAAGTTATCTAAAATGTATAAAGGTCAAAATGAGAAAACAAATTTTACATCTTGGTCATTTATTTAATCAGCAAATATCTATAGATCACCAACGATACATCAGACACATTGTGAGGCTCTAAAGATTAAAAAAAAATACATTTCGGGTTATGACTGCACTTGCTCTGAATGACAAGCTTACAGTATGGCTAAGAAGAGTTATAATAAAACTGTAGGAAGACAGAGGTGGAATATCTAAGAGAGTGAGAAGGAAGGTAGATAAGGACAGAAGTTGAGATCTACAGGACTTGAAAGAGTTGCCTGGTAAAGAAAAGGTAAGGGTATAAGGAGAAAACTAAAATAACAGACTTACTGCTTAAAAGAAAAACCCTATATAATGTACACTTGGAGACCCATGGAATAAGAATAAAGATGTAAGCAGAGACCCAATCTCAATCTAAGCACTTTTTTCCCTGACAATCAGAGTCATTGAAAAAAAATTAACATACTGTAGAAAAATTACTCAGGTTTAAGTTTGGTGAAGAGATTAAAGGTGGGTCAAACTAGAGGCCAGCAGAACAGACACATGAAAAAGTGCTCAACATCGCTCGGCATCAGGGAAATCCAAATCAAAACCTCAATGAGATACCACCTCACACCAGTCAGAATGGCTAAAATTAAAATTCAGGAAACAACAGATGTTGGCGGGGATGCGGAGAAGGGGGAACCCTCCTACACTGTTGGTGGAAATGCAAGCTGGTGCAGCCACTCTGGAAAACAGTATGGAGGTTCCTCAAAAAGTTGAAAATAGAGCTACCAGACGACCCAGCAATTGCACTACTGGATATTTACCCCAAAGATACAAATGTAGGGATCCAAAGGGGTACATGCACCCCGATGTTTATAGCAGCAATGTCCACAATAGCCAAACTATGGAAAGAACCAAGATGTCCACCAACAGATGAATGGATAAAGAAGATGTGGTATATATATACACAATGGAATATTATGTAGCCATCAAAAGGAATGACATCTTGCCATTTGCAGCGACGTGGATGGAACTGGAGGGTATTATGCTGAGCGAAATAAGTCAATCAGAGAAAGACATGTATCATATGATCTCACTGATATGAGGAATTTTTAATCTCAGGAAACAAACTGAGTGTTGCTGGAATGGTGGGGGATGGGAGGGATGGGGTGGCTGGGTGACAGACATTGGGGAGGGTATGTGCTATGGTGAGTGCTGTGAATTGTGTAAGACTGTTGAATCACAGACCTGTACCTCTGAAACAAGTAATACATTATATGTAAAAAAAAAAAAAAGATAGCAGGAAGGGAAAAATGAAGGAGGGGAAATCGGAGGGGGAGATGAACCATGAGAGACTATGGACTCTGAGAAACAAACTGAGGGTTCTAGAGGGGACGGGGTGGGGGGATGGGTTAGCCTGGTGATGGGTATTAAAGAGGGCACGTACTGAATGGAACACTGGGTGTTATACGCACACAATGAATCATGGAACACTACATCAAAAACTAATGATGTAATGTATGGTGATTACCATAACATAATAAAAAAAAAACTAGAGGCCAGCAAACCAGTTGGAAAGTTATTTATTACAATAGACCAGATGAAAGATAAAGAGGGTGGAATTGAGGCAAGAAAAAGCAGAAGATGGATTTGAGAGATACTCATATTTGAAAGATAGAATGGGTGGGATAGCCTATGAAGATGAAGGGGAAAGAAGCAGGACACCCAAATTTTTGATTTAGGAGAGGTAGAATGGTGGCATATATATGTCTAGATGGCATACAGGAAGAGGAAAGATGACTGATTAATTCTGCTTTGGAAAGTTTTGATCATGTGCCATCAAGTAGGATAATCAGTTTTGGATTCCCTATCAAAGGTGTGGGCTGGAAATAGAGAATTCAGTGTTATCACTTCAAGGTAGTTAAAACCATGAGTGAACACATTGCTTTAAATCAAATATAAATAAACCTGTGGACCTTCTCCCTAAGAAAACAGACATACACATATATAAATATTTTGTACTTCACTTCAGAAGCCACATGGATACCATAGAACCCATCCACATGAACCCCTAAAAACCTCTTGAGAGTAAAGGGCCAAGAACAGAATCCTAAGAAAGAGATCAGCAAAGAGTTGTCATATGATAAAAGTGTTACCACAAGAAAAGAGAATGTTTCAAATGCTGTTACAGAGTTCACAGTATTTGGCCACTCTCAGGTCTTGGGTGAGTTTAGCACACATACTTTAAAAAAAAATGGGGGGAGAAAGCAAATTTCAGTGGGTTGAAGGGTAAATGAAAGGGAGAAAATGAGGAAATAAAATGGGTAAAAGCTATTTTTTCAAGGAACCTGGCCGAGAAGAAAAGGAGAAAGGGCAAGAAATAGTAAAATACATTGGGTCAAGAGTTTTTGAAATACAGGAGAGAGTTGAGCACAATTCCATAACCAGGGGAGAGACAGAAGAAAGAGAGAAACGCTGAATAATCAGAAGGCTATGACTAAGGGAGTAGAGTCCCTGAGACTATAGGAAAGAATAAGAATAAAAGCATGAGGTAGAGATAAGACTGCTAGCAGGAAGAGCAGGGAGGGATGGATACTTGGAAATGCAGATATGTTTGTAACATGGTGAAGCAGAAAGTGAATGAGGAGAGAAAAAGGTGGTGAAAGTGAATTCCACCAAAATGACTCTAATTTTCTTTGAGATCTGCTGAAACTATTCAAAAGACAATGAGAAAAAATTTTTGAAGACAGAGGCAAAAGTTTGATCTCAACACCTAAAGGAACAAAGGTTGGTATGATCTAGGCTTGAGGTTTTATAACATAGGGACAGTAGTAGTAGGACAATGATGAGAATAATTAAGTTCTGGATTTGAGGTCCAAACAAAAGGAAAAGACGTTCAAGTTGGAGGTCTTAAAGACACATCATAATGTTCACGGTTAAAATTTCTGGTTTAGGGCACCTGGGTGGCTCAGTAGGTTAAGCGACTGCCTTCGGCTCAGGTCATGATCCTGGAGTCCAGAATCAAGTCCGCATCCGGCTCCCTGCTCAGCAGGGAGTCTGCTTCTCCTTCTGACCCTCCCTGCTCTCATGTGCTCTCTCTCTCTCTCATTCTCTCTCGCTCAAATAAATAAAATCGTAAAAATAACAAAATAAAATTTCTGGTTTATAAGACTACAGTGAATACACATTAAGATAAACTGTCCTATGTAGCAGTTACCTCAGTAATTTTTATCCCTTATTTAGTATGACCTACTAAATGGCAAATGAATGAAAAAATTCCTTTAATAATAAATCTTAACAGCTCAGCATATAATTTATAAAAGACTAAAACCCAAAAGACTATTTTTATTGGCCAGAAGTGGCCACCTCTGATTATCTGAATGAATCTTCAGAATGTTGATTAGATATACATACATATAAAAAAGAAAGGGTCTTGAAGAAATTAATTGCCCTTTTGAACATTCAAAGAGGGAAGAAAAAATCTGACAGGAATATATTTCCCTTTGTGAAATGATATTAACCAATAACCAGTGGGCTAGAATTCTAGTACACATTATTCTGAAATACCACATAGCAAGTTTTAAGATCCTTCATATTTCAAATCTGTGTTTCGAAACTCTAAAAGGGGTCTGACTGCTTGACAGTAACTTTAGGAAAATACAGTTACTGTGTTTTTCATTATAAACAAGTAACAAAATCTCCAAAACAGCCAAACTATATTTCCTAACGAACATAAAGTCAATAATTAGTTGTTGGCAATCACGGCTGCTAGAGAATTATTGGGGGGCGGGGAGTCAAAGTGATATAATGTAGGTGAGGGATAAAAACACTGGAATTGGGGCACCTGGGTGGCTCAGATGGTTGGGCGTCTGCCTTCGGCTCAGGTCATGATCCCAGGGTCCTGGGATCGAGTCCCGCATCGGGCTCCCTGCTCCTTGGGAGCCTGCTTTTCCCTCTGCTTCTCTCTCTCTCTGTCTCTCATGAATAAATAAATAAAAAATCTTTAAAAAAAAAAAAAAAACACTGGAATGATGGGAGTAGGTTGTGAATGGAGTAAAATTAGAATTTAAGATTTTAATACTTAAAATAGAATTATATGCCCACAAACCAGATCTTGAAAAATAAACTGGAATATTTATATTTTACTTCTAAAAAGTGAGTTGTAAAAGAGTTAACACAGTCAAGATCAGAATTCAGAAAACATCAGCCCTCGTAGACATATTACATTTATAATCCTCTAGTATGCCATTTCAAAGGAGGGTAATTTTTCACAGTAAATTCTAAAAATGATTTTTCCCCTTATTCCTAACTTGTACATTATTGCCATCAATTAGTTAATACAGTAGAGTTATATCACAGGTACATTTACTTATTTGAATCAACCAAATAAAACATGCCAAATAAAAGTTATAGATAGACAAAAACAATAATACTGGAGATTCTGCCACTATTTAATACACTGAATACTTGCTCCAGAGTGAATAGGGGATGAGCAATAAAAATATGATGCTCCCTTCATGTTTGAATCACCATATGCATCTCAAACCGTGAGCATCCTGCTGCACTGCAATGTTTAAAACCATGTTCCCCTTTTTAAAAAGATATACGGGGGCATCTGGGGGACTCAGTAGGTTGAGTGTTGGACTCCTGATTTTTGTGAGATTAGATCAAGCCCGGCACTGGATGTAGAGTCTGCTTGAGATTCTCTCTCCCTGTGCCCCTCCCCCCACATGCACTCTTTCACTCTTCAAAATAAATAAATAAAATATTTTAAAAATATATATATACACACATCATGGCCATTAAAGCAAGCCAACTTTTTCACCTAGTTCATGTGAAGAAACTGATTATTTTCCAAGTCTGGAAAAAAGACATGACTGCACACAACATACTATGACAGTGTGTTTTGACAAACTTGTGTCCAACTGAAGGATTCTCAAGGGCAATTTTAACTATTCATAATTTCCACCCAAGAAGTTTACTTTATATCCTAACTCATTCTTAAGCAAGAAGCAAGTGCTCTTCAATTGTTTCCAATCAAATTAGAAAACACACTTGGAGCATGAAGAACAGAGAAAGTAAGGAAAAGATAAATAATACACACATATACACGTTTTATATAAATCTACATAATGATTTATTAAAAATGAAATTTATATAAGATTGATACTCTCTCATTTACTTCCCCCAATTACTTACTTCTATTAACCCCAGGTTTCCCACCCTAGGAAGAATGGACCTAGTTAGGCTCATAACTAAAAACCAAAGTCTTCATATTATAAAAGAGACCTCCGTAATTACATTAATTTTACTTTTTAAGGATAAAGAAAGCTTTTCTTTAAATGCCCTTGAAAAAACAAGTGTCTAGAAAAACATATCAATACCAGTTAAGAACAAGAAGAGTAGTCAGAATGCATTTCACAAACCCCAAACATGTTCACATATTACTCTAGAGAATACATGGAATAGATACACAACATACTAGGAGTGTGTATCTTAACTCTCTCCACACCGGTCCAGTTGAAAAGGTCCTGGCTCAGATTATCTGAGAAAGACAGAATTCTCATTCCACCCCAACCTATGGACTTCTGGAAGACAGACCCAAAGAACTTCTGTCTGTCCCTTAATAAAACCTCAATTCACCAAACCAAAACTCTAGTGATTCTCTAGCCTTAGCTCTTTAGAGAGAAAGGGTTTTGCTGACCTTACACTTGTTCCACTATATCACAACTTTATGGAACACCACACATTCCTGAATATGAGCTTCTTTTGGAAATCTAACTCAAGTTTTTATACCCAAACAACTAGGATTATCCACTCAGAACCCAAAAAAAATATTTATCAAAGGGTATGATGACCTTAATCTTTACTTCTTACTGTTTTGTGCTAGTAGAGGAAATTCTTAAATAGCCCTAACACCGACATTATATAAAAGAAGTTGGCACACACTCACTACCCCTCTTTCTCAAGTAGAGAAAAACACTAAAATCAGGACTCAGATGAATTTATATGGTAAACAAAAAATATAAAAACAGGAAAGTAAATTATTAACTAACTCACTAGGCATTATGAATGCCTCTCTATGCACAAATACATAGAGAGTAAAAATTCTGTGATGTTACTACACTGCACTTAATATATATGCTTTATTTATTATTTCTGGAAAAAAAAGGTATTGCCATGGCCATTATTTAACATTCAGGTCTGAACTGTTTGTTTCAATATTTATGAGTAAAAACTTAACTACCGATAAAAAAACAGAGCACTTTCTTTTGCTTTCTGTGATATTAGTCAGAAACATGCCCTGACAAAGAGAGTCCACCAGAATATTTCCCTATGCCTTGCTCTGAGATGAACCATCACTTCTTATGAGGCTTCATCCTCTGCCACTCACAGCTTCCTAAACTGAAAAAATGTTTGAAAGGGTCAGGCCTATTAGTTCTCATTTTTTCTATTCTAACTTCTAGGCCACTTTTCTTAGTAATAAATTATATATTCTACAATTGAGAGGAAAAACAAGTTTTGACAACGACACTCCCTACCTTTTTAAAATCTAATTACTGAAAGAAACACCATGTTTCAAAAAGCATTACAAACATTTTTAAAATTCACTTTCTCTAATGTTTTAAAAAATTACAGCATGTGACTTTAAATTTTTTAAACAGTAATATAGTCATTTCTCTAAATATTGTTGGTTAACAATTTTTCTAGTGAAGATACCAGGGAAATCATGATATCTGTTGACTTAATAAAAATCACATCTGTATAGGTTGAACAATGATGTTTTTCAATGTTTTATAAAAATTTCCATATAAGTATAGACCATAAAATAATTGACTACTGGATGTTGCTTTCTGACCATAAACATACTTAAAAAAAACTATCTGTACTTAAGTTATCAAATTTATGCACTCTTTCCCACATTAGTGACTTCTAAGTAGGTGAACACACCAGTCATCCTACTTTAAGTCTTCTCTTCACCAAGTTAATTAATCCCGTTTCTTTCCATCAACCCCCTCATTACGCCTCGGTTTATATACTGTAAATTGCAGTATTTTTTAAAAGACAAAGATCTGAAGGAAATAAGACAAAAATTAAAACTTGTTAATCTGCATGGCAAGTATATTAGCATTTGTTATTTTCTGAAATTTCCCGTATTCTTGAAATATTCCATAATTAAAAGTTTTAATTTTCAATAAATACAGAGGCTAATAAGAGAGATAACAGTTTTTTTTTTTTTTAAAGATTTTATTTATTTATTTGACAGAGAGAGACACAGTGAGACAGGGAACACAAGCAGGGGGAGTGGGAGAGGGAGAAGCAGGCTTCCTGCGGAGCAGGGAGCCGGATGTGGGGCTCGATCTCAGGACCCTGGGATCATGACCTGAGCCGAAGGCAGACTCTTAACGACTGAGCCACCCAGGCGCCCCGAGAGATAACAGTTTTAAAGCATCAAACTAAATGGCAAATCGTAGGTTCTGAAAATACTACCTAAAAATTATTAGGTTAAAGAGAGACTGAACATCTGAACACTGAGCATCTAGGTGCTTGTTTAATGTTCCTACACACATTGTGCTTCATTGCCATTTAAGGTAATAGTTCATAAGAGGTCGCCAATTTCTTTAAATAGGTACCAACTTTTTAAAAGGTTAAAGGGGGAAAAAGGGACACAAAGTAAAAGGTTAGACAAGCCCATCATAGCAGCATACTTTAAGAGACCATTTGTAAAGACCTGAGAAACACCAGGCTCACCAGGGTGAAAAAGTAAAACTCAAGGTGGTACTCTAACCAAGAAAGACTGAAATCTAATCAATTTTCACAATCATCTGAAAAAGAAGGTGTTAAACAAAGTGTTCTTTATCCCACTTTTTATTTAGCACCAATAAAAAATATATTGCATCTGGTGAAAACACTTTTTATCCCTTCATTAATTCATTCAAGAAAAATTTATTCAGTGGGGATACATGATAAAATTGCTGAAGTGAAACTGTCCCCTCTCTCTTTATTAGTAATATTTTCTTCTCTACTGGATCATCTCCAAGCCCAAAAATATGGTATAGGGGCTCCCATATTTAAAAACCTCCACTGACTCCACAGCCCCCTTCAATTAACACCCTACTTTTCAGCTTCTCTACAACATAATTCCATTCCAATCAGGCTTCTACCTCCACTGTTCCACCAAAAGAGCTCAAATAACTTCAACATCGCCAAATTCAATGTTACAAATAACCTCACAAATAACCTCAACATTGCCAAATTCAATGTTACTTCTCAGTCCTTGTTTAATTCCTGTCAGTTTTTGACCTAGCCCTTCTAGATACAGTTGCTTCACTTTGCATCTAGGACACCAATATCTCATCTCTTGTTTTTTCTCCAACAACACTGGCACTTTTTCTCCTGTTGGTTCCTCCTCATCCTCCTATCCTTTAAGCACTGCTGTGCCCTAAGATCAGATCTCAGACCCCTTCTCTAGCTACACTTGTTCCTTAGGTGATCCCATTCAGTCTCAAGGCTTTAAGTATCATTTATATGCTAATTCCAAATTCTTACCTCCATCCCACACATCTCATCACTATTCCAGATTTGTATACCCATTACTCTTTCACATCTCCACTTGCATGTCTAATAGTCAACTCAAACTTAAAAATATCAAAATTGATCTCCCAGTGAAAATCTCCTCCTGTGGTCTACCTCACTTTAATCAATCACAACTCCATTCTGCCTGTTGCTAAGGCCAAAAAAAACTTGGGAGTTAAGCTTCACTCATCAGCAAATTCTCCCAACTCTACCTTCAAAATATACTCAGAATCTCGGGGCACCTGGGTGGCTCAGTCGTTAAACGTCTGCCTTCAGCTCAGGTCATGATCCCAGGGTCCTGGGATCGAGCCCCGCATCGGGATCCCTGCTCCGTGGGAAGCCTGCTTCTCTCTCTCCCACTCCCCCTGCTTGTGTTCCCTCTCTCGCTGTGTCTCTGTCAAATAAATAAATAAAAAATCTTAAATATATATATACACACACACACACACACACACACACTCAGAATCTGACCACTTTTGACTATCACCCTCTCTTCCCTGGATTATTACAATCGCCTATCTAGTCTCCCTATTTTCATCCTTACTCTCTAACAATCTAGTTTCCATACATAAACAAGAATGATTCTTCCCCAAAACAGGTTAACATTTGTGGCTCTCCTCTGCTCAAAGCCTTTCAAAGGTTTCCCATATCTCTGAGTAAACTTCAAAAGGCTTAAAGAATATGGCTTTCTCTTACATTTTGATCTGATCTCTTGTAACTCTCCTCCTTGTCCATATTGGGACATCCATATTGGCCTTCCTCCCAGTGATATAACTATACTAAGCAGATCTCCCTGCATGAACAGTTTTCTCCCACATGCCACATAGGTAGCTCCTTCATTTCCTCAGGTCTTTGCTTAAATGTTTCTTTACCAGAGAAGCCTTCTCTGAACACCCTATCTAAAATAGCACCCCCTTCTTTGATCCTTCTCTTACATCCAACTCACTTTACTTCATGGCACTTATCACATGACACATATTTTCTGTGTTTTTAATCAGCTTCATCCAATAGAATATGAGTCCTGTGAGGGTGGGAATTTTGCTTTGTTTATTGCAGTATCCACATCACCAAAAATAAAATAGTGTTTGGGGCATAGTAGGTTCTCAGTAAGTATTTTGGCCAGATGGATGGACTGAGAAGAAGGATAAAAGGAGGCCAAAGCGGCCACAAAAAAGGGGCAGTATTTACAGGTCTGGACACATACACACAGACACATATATATAAAATATATATTTTTTTAATGTTAACATCATCTTCATTTCGGGACCTCAAAAATATCCCCCCTCCCCCATGTAAGTTAATCATTTGATTAATTTATTTTAGTCCTTAAGGAGATGTTTTGCAAACTAGTAAGTTTTCTCAAACACAAAAGAAATAAAAATCTAACGTGATTTATTCAACTCACGCCACTCTTCTCAAAAACTCAAGAACTTATACACGCAGAAATTTAATTCTAAAATTAATATTTGGGTATTTTCTAAATCTCAGGCTAATATAACAGAAAACAAAAAGCAATGTAAAAGTTGACATTACTAGAAAACCTAGGGTAGGAGTGGGCTCAGAAGGAAAACCATAGTAGAAGAATGTAGGAACAGCTTTCACTCACCTGATATTTCTTAACTAGCATTTCTATTATATCCAATAAATACAAAGAGAAGAGCTCTGAAACACTGGAGTTAAATCAATCATTTTTCAAACTCCCTAATAACTCTAAATTTTTTTCCCCAAGCTAATGGCCAAAATCAGTAACTTAGGATACCAACTTTTTCACTTTTTAAATCAATGACAAAGCCTCTACCTGGCTGACCAGGCAGCATTCACAGGTATTAGTATTTTTCCTTGCTTCAAGTCAATTCAAAGTCTCACAAAGCCAGCATCTTGACTAGCACCTCACAACTGCAGTAGTGTATGTCCTGCTTTTCCCCAGTACCTTGCATGGTTCTTAGCCTACACCAAGAAACTCAATATTTGTTCAATAATGTGTACTCAGAACATTAATCTGTGACTCTTTCCAGAAGTAATCTTTAAGTTATTCCTTGTTTCCCCATCCCCAGAGTACAGACAGTGCTAATATTTTGCAAAGTTTCCTTCACTCCTTAAAGAATGCTCAGAAAAACCATTTAACGAACCCCCCTGGTGTTAAAAGTCCTGCTTAAATCAGGTCTAATTTAGAAAATGCATGCACACTGGGAAAAAATGCACTTATTTTTGAAAACTGCGTATTATCCTCACATTAAGTACTTCTTATAAATCATTTATGTAGGGTTTTATAATTAAGTTTCTTAAACCAAGATGAAGGTATATTTATCTCTACTGATGTTTAAAAGTAGAATTTAACATTTTTATATTGTTTCATCTGATTAGCCTGTTGGGCATTTTATTGCCTTTCAAGAAAGTAAGTAAAGAAATTTTTCTAAAAAGACAAATAGAACCCTCCAACAAAGGTGTGTCTGCGTGGTTTTCTGTCTTTGGACGTGTAAGAATTGGAGGAAAAGAAACGTGGACTTGGAGAAGTCTGGGGCCAGCCTTCTCCCTGCAGGCTCAAGATCAACCATCCCAGATAGGAAAAAAAAAAAAAGAAGAAGAAAAGAAAAATTGTCTCACCAATAAGAATTTCCTCTCTTTGGAATGGAATATGTTTTCCTTTATCAGATTTGCATGCCATGTTTCTTAGCTACACACAACTGAGTGACTTGCTAGTCACTGACTTAATTTCAAAATGACCTAGCAAGTCTTTAAAAATGCTGGGAAAGTGGGGCGGCTGGGTGGCACAGTCAGTAAAGCGTCTGACTCTTGGTCTTGGTTCAGGTCATGACTCAGGGTCGTGAGATGAAGGCCTACCTTGGGCTCTGCTTGGGATTCTCTCTCCCTTTCCCTCTGCCCCTCTCTATTCCCCCCACCCCCACCACACCCACTCTCTCTCTCTAAAATAAATATTTTAAAAAATAAATAAAAATAAAAATTCTGGGAAACATTAGCAACTACCTCTCTGACTACTCCATAATCCTGAGATAATTCCCTCCCTTCTTTTGAAGTTCTGCTTTAATAGACCAGAACAGAAAATTAAGAGGCTTCTGAATTCATATGGTTTAATCAGAAGTTCTCCAATATGAACTGGTTGCGCTGGAATCACTGGGGAGTTGTTTGAACACAGACATTTCTAGACACCATCCCCAGAAATTCTGATTCGGTATGTTTGAAAATCTCTGGTTTAGTTATTAAATAACTAGGTGTGAACTTTCTCTCCTTCAAATATAAATATTTCTCAGCAATGATCTTATTAAAACATATCCTGAGAATGCTTACTGCTACCTGTAAATTTATTACATATTACTAGCTTAAAAATTATGTACCTCTTCCAAATTCCACCCTTATTTTCCATGTCAGTTCAAACCGTTGATAATGAATGAACTTCCTAACAATTCCCTTTGAAGAGATCACAGAAGTGGAGGAAGATAAGCCCAAAACTCCAAAACCAGAAAGATAAAATGAGACTCTATCTTAATTTACAAAGGTCCCCAAGAGTTAGCCTATTCAAATAACAATGAGGAGAGGTATAGTAGGAAAGTCAAATAAAAATAACGAGAACTGGGGTGCCTGGGTGGCTCAGTCCTTAAGCGTCTGCCTTCAGCTCAGGTCATGGTCCCAGAGTCCTGGGATCAAGCCCCACGTCGGGCTCCCTGCTTGGCAGGAAGCCTGCTTCTCCCTTTCCCACTCCCTCTGCTTGCGTTCCCTCTCTCGCTGTGTCTCTCTCTGTCAAATAAATAAAAATAAAATCTTAAAAAAGACTTTTTTTTTAAAGATTTATTTTATTTATTTATTTGACAGAGACAGAAAGAACACAAGCAGGGGGAGCAGCAGAGTGGGAGGGAGAAGCAGGCTCTCCACTGAGCAGGGAGCCCAATGCCGGGCTCGACCTGACCTGAGCTGAAGGCAGAGGCTTAGCCAACTGAGCCACCTAGGCGCCCCTCAAAATGATTTTTTTTGCCCCTTTCAGGTGAATGATCTGATTAAATCAAAATATTCAGAGATGGATTAAGCTGCATTAAATCTGAATGAGTTTCAGAAATAAGACAACCTGTAAAGCTGATGATCATACCTAACAGCAGAAAAATGAAACTGAACAAACAGCAAACATTCTCAAACATACTTGCTCATCTACATGCAAAATAGAGGACTTAAATGAGATGGTATATGCTAAATGAATGAACATTTATATAGTCTACTATGAGCTAGGCACTATACTAGGCAAAAGATGTAAGAAATAAGATCCAGTACCTACTTTAAAAAACTTTACAGTACATTGTAGAAGACAGACACATAATGCCTACCTTCTTACAATTAATAAATACATTAGATACCTTATTCTTTCCTCCTTGGTAATTATGCACTTTTACTTTCCATAAATGTTTGTGTTTGTTAAAATTTCAACTTCAGGTAGATATCTTCTCAAAGTTGAAAACTGTGCCATATTATATCAAGATATACTTTGCACTGCAAAGCCTTATGCTAACTACCTCCCCAGAGAAGGTACTATGGGGCAAAAAACTTACTTATCAGTAAGTATCATACATATTTCTGATGAATATGCTTTGTGCATATAATTCTTGTGAATTAGAAGTTATTAACACATAGGAGATCCAATGAGACCAATGTAAAAGCTGGAAAAATAAAGTCTTTTTCAGGTAGAAACTGACTTCCAATTGTGAACTTTGTATTTAAGCCAATTTTGCAAAAAGAAAAAAAAATTATTCTTGGGGCTCCTGAGTGGCTCAGTGGGTTAAGCAGCCAACTCTTGATTTCGGCTCAGGTCATGATCTCAGGGTCCTGAGATAGAGCCCCACGTTGGGCTCCCCAAGTGTGCTTGAGATTCTCTCTCTTCCTCTCCCTCTGCCCCTCCCCCCACTCGTGCTCCCTCTTTCTCTCTCAAATAAATAAATCTTTTTTTTTTAAAGATTTTATTTATTTATTCATGAGAGACAGAGAGAGAGAGAGAGAGAGGCAGAGGGAGAAGCAGGCTCCCAAGGAGCAGGGAGCCCGATGCGGGACTCGATCCCAGGACCCTGGGACCATGACCTGAGCCAAAGGCAGACGCTTAACCATCTGAGCCACCCAGGCGCCCTCAAATAAATAAATAAATCTTAAAAAAAAGAAAAAAATTACTCTTAACTGGCAAAACATTGGCATATATACTTTCTTTTTGATCAAAGGCAAAATCAAGTCATGCTGTTCAAGAAAAATAATCTGCTCCTCTTTAGAGGCCAGTTACATATAAACACTGACAATAACTTAGTTTCATGAAAAGCCTTACTTTGGTCCACTAAAGATCCACGACATGAAGAGGAACCCTACTTAAGATTCTGTTAAAAGGGTGTGGGACTAATAGAAAGTTCCATAAGCACAGACACTGTATCTCTCTTTTTTTTTTCTAGGCATAGCACAGTGCCTGGCACAGATGAAGACATGAATGAATGAAATGATAAAAGAAAACTGTTCAACAGGGATCAAGAAGGCTAAACCATGAAAAATTAATTCATTCAATAAGATTATTTAGCCTACACTTAACTGGCATCTCTAAGGAGCATTTTTCTCATGCGAGACTATTATTATAGCCATCATTAAAAATAAAAGATACATGCACAGAAGTTCAATCCAGAGTAGACTCAAAAGCTGAATTCTTAACTTTTCACAACACTTTGAAAATGAGAAAAAAAACCATTTCATCCATGAAACATGAAATCTAGAGATGGAGATACTGGTTATTCAATCCAATCTTACTTGGAGAAAGAAAATATGCTTACTAGCTTGAGTGTACATGTGATACCATTCATATCAAACTTTTAGCTAACGCTAAAATTATACTTCTTTTAAACCAAAGAATAGCAAAATACACGAACGCATTGCATTCAATAAATAAGTTAACTTATGATATAAAAACTATTTAATACAACTGCCCCCATTCCCACAGCACCCTCACACGCGCACACATTTACTTACTTCAAAATGAAATTCTAGACTCGGCGATTGCTAAATTCACCCACAAGTCACCATGACCAACTCCCTAACCAGACTATTTACTTTTCAGTGTGGGGGTAAAAAAAATATAAAGCATACTTTTCTCCCAAAATCTGTGTGAGGAAAACGAAAAAGTTACCACAGCTTTGTAACAAACAAACAAAACCTAAAGAAAACAAATTACCCTCGTCCAGGAAAGAAAAATCACCCCACCTGGTCACCACGTTGTGGCCTAACACCTGGGCAATATGTGGCTTGGGTTGATTTTTTTGATCACCCCCCCCACCTACAAATTCCAAGAGTGGGACCAGACTGTCAGAGACCACGATCAAGACTTCAGGCCCCGAGAGGGATGACAGCTCGTGGCTTGCCCCCTAGTCCCGAAGGGGCTATCCGGTCGCGTTGCCCACCCCGAAGTTCCTGCCTCCCGCCACCTACCCCTGGACGCGGCGCCCCTCCTCCTCCCACCTCCACCTCCTCACCTCTCGGCCCCAGCTCACGCGCTTCCCATCACTCGGTCAGCTCCTACCTTCGCGTCTCCCTCCCTTTCGTTTTCATTTTTACTTTCCACGCCGGGTGGGGAGCGGAGGGCAGAGCCGAAGACGCCAGCGGACGACTGCACCGCTATGCCTTCCTTTGCACCCCACCCGGAGCTCTCTGGGGTCGCTCCCAGTCACAGAGCACAGCGGCCCGACCACCGTACAGACCTACAAACCCGGCGAGGAGGGAGGGGGCGGAGCAGGCGCGGGCTTACACGTCACCCGCCCGCAGCGGCGCCAACGTCCGCACGTCGGCTCCCTCCTGCCCCACCCCGTCCGCGCGCGCCGCCGCCCGCCTCCCGCCCACAGAGCAGAGCTGCGAAGAGGACGGGCCTGGCGCCGAGGGCGCTCCCCGAAACGGGCACGGGCGCGAGGGCGCGCGTTCCCAGGACTCCGCGGTCAGGTGGGTGTCCCTGTGGAGTCAGGCCTGGTGCCTCTAGCTCACTACCGGAGAACTTTCCCCGCAATTACTTGAGTTGACTGCATCTTTTCTCCTATTCTTTTCCCTAAGATGAAGACAAAGAAGTAACAATTCCTATAAAGGAGAGAAGAGCAATAAGTATGAAGTCTGAAGAACCGGGTAATTGCGATCTTCATCACCAGCCAGAGCTCCCAGGTATTGGACACTTTATACACGGTTCTCTGGTCTCAGGTCCGCTTTCCTTAAGCTTTCTGAATTCTCAGCTCAGTTACCTTAAAGTTGTCTCTGCTAGCCGGTCCTTTGGTCTGACGGTCCCCACCAAAAACAAAATGTCTGAAGATTCCCTGGTTCATTTGAAAAGACAGACGACATTAAGAAAAATTAACTAACCTCAAGAACTGTGTGGTGTATGTGTATACAGTTCTAGACTAAACGTCGGCATGAGGGCATGACTTAATGTGTCCTAGCTTCCTCCTCTTCCATCCCCCTTTCTCATGAGCAATGTGTCTTGATGCATAATGGAATTGTGTTTTATAGAAACGCAGTCAATAGTGATCCACTTAATACTCTTCACTGGCCAAACCATAACTGGAGTTCTGTGTTCAGTCTAGATTGAGCACTTAAAAAAACAAACAAACAAACAAACAAAAAACAACCTCAGAGAAGCTGGGATTATTTCATAGAAGAACAGATGATGAAGAGAACCCCAAAACGTACCACATAAAAAAAAGTACTGATTGAACTTGGGAGGATTCTCATAGAAGAGAGAAAGCTCCGGGAACATCTCTTATTAAATAAACACTAGTCATGTGACATTAGATTTATTTCATGCGGTCTCAAGAGCTGCAGACTTGAGAGAAACAGATTTCAGATTCTGAAAAGAAGATCCCCTTCTAGCACTAGTCAGAGAAGTTGTCTGCCTTAGGATATGTGGATGCCTCAACCACTGGATTTGACCTTAATTAGATTCTAAAGGCTTACTTCATAGGCACTAGGTGAAGGGGAGCCATACATCAAAAGAATTAGTTTTATTAAAGTTATTCCCAACCTTGAGATTGGATCAGCCCACGGTCCCAGACTTAAAAGAATTTACAGGTTAACTTATGAGACAAGACAAATGTGTCAAAAGGTAAATAATGAGAGGAAGCCGCATGATAACGAGAGGTACTAACAAAAAGTGCTAGAAATTCACACGACAGATTGTTCTTATCACAGTTCCTTGGAGACTTAAGGAAGAAGGAGGAGATTGAAAATGGACCCCACTAGAACTGCCCTAGAACTAATCAAATGCAACTCTTTACCCTTGAAATGTGATGGATCCAAATGGAAACATAGTAAGTACAAAATATACACCATATTTTGAAACTTAGTACAAAAAGAAGTAAAATATCTTAATTCTTATATTGAGTACCTATTGAAATATTAACATTTGGTATACACTGGGTCAATATATTAAAAGTAATTTTACCTGTTCATTTTTTTTAAATATGGCTACTAGAAAGTTTTAAATTACATAGGTGGCTTGCATCTTATTTCTATTAGACAGTCCTGACCTAGAGGAAAATACACTTCACTGAACTCGAAGAACTATATTTGTCCTCTTTGTAATCCCTGTAGGGTTTTCCAAAATGTCAGTGGAAAGAGTCTGATGACAGGATTCCTAATGAAGAGAAAGAAGACTGTCCAGAAGGTGTGCTGTGAGCAAAGACAAGGAACCAAGATTGCAGATGCACTCTATGATAATGAGTAACCTGTTGGTCTATAATAGAAGGTGCTTACTGGAAGGTAGTGACAATAAAGTTAAAATTAGAAACTAATATGTAAGAAGACTCAATTTTTAATTTAAGGAATTTAGTACTGTAGGCAATCAGGATCTGGCAGTTAGAAAATAGGATTGTATGAATCTTTTGTCAATATTGAGTAGTGTGGGGACGCCTAGGTGACTCAGTCAATTAAGCGTCTGCCTTCAGCTCAGGTCATGATCCCAGGGTCCTGGGATGGAGTCCCGCATCGGGCTCCTTGCTCAGCAGGAAGCCTGCTTCTCCCTCTACCTGCCGCTCCCCCCTGCTTTTGCTCTCTCTCTCTGACAAATAAATAAAATCTTAAAAAAAATATATTGAGTAGGGTGGGTTGAAATTAATGGGTGGTTGGGCAACCAACTAAAACTCGTACTTAAAAATGTATTATTCCAAAAACAATAGGGGATTGCTTTAAACTGATTATAGTAGTCCTGCCCCTGGTCCAAGGTTTCCCTTTCTGTTGTTTCAGTTACCTGAGGTCAACCACAATCTGGAAGCAGATGATCCTTCTTCTGATATATCATCAAAGGGTGAATAGTGGCCTACTGCTATGTCAGAATGCCTGTGACATTCACTTCACTTCATCAGTAGGTGTTTTATCCTCTCACATCCAAAGAAGAAAGGTGAGTACACTACAATAAGATATTTAGAGAAAGAGACCATAGTCACATAACTTTTATTACATTATATTGTTGTAATTATTCTATTATTAGCCATTGTTGTTAATCTTTTACTGTACCTAATTTATAAACTGAACTTTATCATAACTATGTATGTGTAGGAAAAAACATAGTATATACAGGGTTTGGTACTAGCATTGGTTTCAGGCATCTACTGGAGCTGTCTTAGAAGTATCTTGCACAGATAAGAGGGGATTATTGTACAGCACATCTCTAAAGTGGAATAATTTATAAGAATTAAAAAGTATGGCATGAATCTGTATTGCTTGATATGGAAATATATCAAGGAGTACAATTGAGTAAATAGTTTGTAAAATAATGCATACACAACATGAACCCATATATGTAAAATTATATACGTGTGTGTATGTAACTAGATTTGACTAATAGTGCCTTAATTTTCTCAAAATTGTCTCAAAAACAGAAAATCTCAAGGTGAAAGTGTTTCCAACATATTTTCATTGGCTCAACAAAGTCATCCATGTTTTTTGGTCCTTTTCATCTCTATGTTTTATCATCCTTAGCATGTTAGCCTTTCATTCTCACCCTTATCACACCATGAGTTGTCAGAATGGGTTGGTATGCTCCAGACTCATGTCTAGCCCTTAGTATCTCTTTCAGTATGTGTGTCCATTAGGTCTGTTCAGCTCACCAGTGTCCCACAGCCTCAGCTTCTGGACCTTTTTGGTTTTACCTATTCTCAGTCCATTGTTCCCCCTTCTTTTTGCATACCCCAACTAAAAACATTGGGTCTTAAAATTACATCTTTGCTGGACCTCAGTGCAGTTCCTTTCCTGGAGCTGACACTTGACCTCTGGGGGATGCTGATTAATAAAAGACTCAATTTTAAAATGAGCTTCCCTAGTCTTGTTAATAAATGATGATGATATGGGAAAAAAATTATGATGGCAGACACTGTTGGTTGCCTAACCAGTCACCATTTTTCTCCTCTTCTTTAATTAATAAAATGAATTTGTTAGGTTACCAAACAACTAAAGAAATGTGAGCTCTTCCCATTACCCTGGAAGTAATTCTATTTCCCTTTGAATAAGAATTTTGTAGAGGTGGTCATGTGACCAAGGGATAGTCAGTTAGGGGGGATTCTGCAATAGGTTCTATCTAAATGGCAAATATATGCTTATAAAATCTATAGAGAGTTATTCTTGGCTAACTGTTCAAGATGGTGGACTCGGCATATAATTTGCCTAATGTTCTTTCCTATACACTGCTGAAATAAAAATTTAGAAGTAGAAAAACTGAGGAATAAATAAAAAGTAAAGATAGTGAGTTTGTATGCATGTACTTATATGGAGAGAAGGATGAGCAGCAGAAAAAAGTGAATAAAACTTCAACAATTTCCTGGGAAACAAAGCTATAATAGAGGTCTGACTAGGAATAACACCCAAAACCATTGCCAAAAATTACAGTGAAGAAGCTACAAAAGAGTTGGTTGAGGCATGGCAGAGAACAGAAGTGAGATTAAGGGTTGAAAATGGGGATAACATTGTAAATATGGTACACTGACTCAGGCACCACACACATTTCCTTCTTCATTGTACACACTGAGAGCTGACAAAGACACCTGCCACCAAACGAAGAAACCAAAAAGACCCAAAAAGTCTTCTTCAAATGAATTGTGTAAATAGTAGAGAGGAAATGAAAGTTTTTATGTTGACAACACAGATAATACCATTCTCATTCTGGTACTCAGGACCAGCATCCAGAGAGCTAGTTACTTGCCTACTCATCCTAAAGTAAACCTGATATTTAGCATTCCTGGTCCTGCCCTATCAAACCCAGCCACTTGTTCACAATTACTACATAGGAGAGAAAATTGGAAGACATCCTACTTACTAAAAGCAAAGGAAGGGCACCTGGGTGGTTCAGTCAGTTAAGTGTCTGCCTTCTGCTCAGGTCATGATTCCAGGGTCCTAGGATCAAGCTCCGCATTGGGCTCCCTGCTCAGTGGGGAACCTGCTTCTCCCTCTCCTGCTCCCCCTGCTTGTGTTCCCTCTCTCGCTGTCTCTCTCCCTGTCAAATAAATAAATAAAATCTTTAGAAAAAAAAAAAACAAAGGAAAACCACATCAATGACCAATTTGTGTATATATATATTTTATATATTTTAATTTTTTAATTTAATGTATTTAAATACTTTAAACATATTAAATATATATTTTATATATGTTGTTAAATATATATTTATATACATTTTGTATGTATATTATATATTATAGATAACATATAAATGTAAATATATTTTATATAACCTATATATATAGAATAATATGTTTACATAAATATTTATTTTATATTGTGTATGTATATATGTATAAACATACAATAAAGAATCAAAAGGCAAATCAGGAAAAGCACCATTATGAAAGAGAAAGACAAAGAAAAACAGAAAACAAACTCTAAAGGAAACAGATATAATTCACAAAATAAAAGGGAACATTTTTTAAAAACACTCCAATTTATAAGCTTCAGTATTCAGAATATATTATATCTATAAGCTACAAACAAGATACTCTGAAGAAGAAGCAACCATAGAATGAAGTAGAGTTCTGAGACACTAAAAACGTGATTACTTAAATAAAAAATTCGAGGGAAGTACCAGAGATAAAATCGAAGAAATCTAGAACATAGCATACAAAGACATAAACAGAAAATATGAGAAAAGATAAGAGTCATGGAGAGCCAATCCAATGGACTAACATTCAACTACTAGAGAAGAGATTTAGAAAAAAAAAAAAAAAGTGAGAAAAAAATGTTTTTTTTTTTTTTTTTTTTTTAAAGATTTTATTTATTTATTTGAGACAGAATGAGAGAGAGAGAGAGCACATGAGAGGGGGGAGGGTCAGAGGGAGAAGCAGGCTCCCTGCCGAGCAGGGAGCCCGATGCGGGACTCGATCCTGGGACTCCAGGATCATGACCTGAGCCGAAGGCAGTCGCTTAACCAACTGAGCCACCCAGGCGCCCGAGAAAAAAATGTTTTAATTATAAGAGATCTTTTTAGAATGTAGAAGGAAATAAGTTTTCAGATTGAGTAGACTACAGGGTATCAGAAAATAGATGAAAAAAGATTCACACCTGGAGATATTATCATGTAATACCAAGAATAAAAACTAGGAATAATACTAGTCAATAATAATAATGATAATAAATCCCCAAAGTTTCTAAACATAAAAGACATGTTATCAATGAAAGAATAAAAATGAGACCTATTGGGGCACGTGGGTGGCTCTGTCAGTTAAGCGTCCGACTCTTGATTTTGACTTGGGTCATGATCTCAGGATCGTGTAATTGAGCCCCACATCGGGCTCCTCTCTGGGCGTGGAGCCTGCTTGAGATTCTCTCTTTCCGTCTCCCTCTCCCTCTGCCCTTCCCAACCCTCTCTCTCCCTCTCTTGAAAAAAAGAAAAAAAATCAGACCTATTAACAGCACTGGATCCTAGAATGACAGAATATTTTCAGAGTTTTAATGGCAGATATGGTTATAAAGATTTTTAGACTGTCAAGGATGTGGAACTGCAGAAGATTTTCCTCCCATGTGATCTTTACTCCAGCGAAATAAGGGCAGAAACTCCAGGAAATAGTCCAGCCAAAAAAAGACTGAAAAATAAGAGGAAAACATGGAATTCGTACCAATCTTCGAAAGAGGCAAACAGACATTCCCAGAAAGGGCTGGGCAGCAAGTCTAGAGAGGAAGCAGGAAGAGTTCAAGGAGCAGGTTTTTATGGAAGTAAATGGGAAATCCAGTAGAATAAATGGTAAGATAGGGAATTTTTTAAAAAGTGAAAGCTATAATAAATCAAATACTGCAAGGATAAAATGTGTAAAGGGGGTAGTAAAGGAAATTCAGGAAAAAAAAATCATTAGGAAAAGGGTCAAAACAGTTCAGATGACTACCCTTAGGATTGAGAGGAGGAAGGGAGCTAGCAAAAGAGAAAGAAAGGGTAGCCAAAGAGGAAAGAGATTAGCAAAGATATATAAAATCATTTTTTAAAAAAGTCATCAACAAGGTTAATTCCTGCTCAAAGTCAAGGAGAATGGAGACTTGGTTAATGTCTTTGGAGATTTATATAATTGATGAATTGGAAACAATTTTAGTAACGATAGAGATGGAAATCAGATGGCAAATTAAGAGAATAAATGAGAAGAGAGAAAATGGAGACAGGGATGAGAATCATTTTTGTTTAATAAATGCACGAAAAAAGCAGAGCAGTAGAGGAAATATTAGGGTCCAGAGAAAGACTTTTGTCTGTGTGTGTTTTTAAGATAGAAAAACAAGCAAACATACAAGATATTGATAGAAGGAAAGAATCTTTAAGAGTTGAGTAAAGATAACAGTGAGATGAGAGTAAAGATAACAGTGAGAAGACAGACAAGGATACACTCAAGACCACACATGAAGTTGTTCTTAACCTTGGTAGAGAGACTTTTTCCTGTGAGACAAGACGAAAGAAGTAGAGGATGTTTGAAAATACAGGAAAAGTTAAAGGTATTGAAGAATGTATAGCTATAAAAATTTCAAAGTTGAATATACAATATGAATGGTATTCTTTTAGCAGCCTTGAAATTATGGCTTGTTCAGTGTATGAATATTCTTAACTATTTCCTGTAAGATAGTAAGATACATTAAATTTTCATAATTTACTATAAAATACAGACAAAAACCAAATTCAAACATATAGCCGTAGGTTAGGTTTTAAAGAGCAATACCACTCGGTCAGTATAAACATAAGTAGTGAAAACTGCAAGTCAGAGAGTTCTCATTGGCTAATTTGACTTGATATCTAGTTAGTTTCCCAAATGCCAGGTGAGAATTCATGACAAGTATGAGTATACATATGAATACAGGTTTGTTTCTATAAATGGGATTGGGGGGAAAGAAAATTAGGGGTAGTTAGCTTCAAAATGAATAATTTTTAGCTAGCCTTTTCCTGTCAGGAGCTAGGTTTGCCTTTCTTTCTTTCTTTTTTTAAAGATTTTATTTATCTGTTTGGGAGAGAGAGGGAGAACACAGAGGGAAAAGCAGACTCCCCGCTGAGCAGGGAGCCCGATGTGGGACTTGATTCCAGGACCCTGGGACCATGAGCCAAAAGTAGACGCTCAACTGACTGAGCCACCCATGTGCCCCTAGGTTTGCCTTTCTTATGCAAGCAAATCATCCACCCGAAGTTTGAGGCTCTAACATATTACTTAAAGCACTGTGAGGGAATGGAAGAATCTTTTCTTGCCTACTGTTGCTATTCTGTGATTTCTCTCAACTGATAAGTTAGGGAATTATTAGACTGTATATGAGACCCAGAACAACAATAGCAATAGAGTTTTTCTCTCACAAAACAGGATAGGTGGGTAATCGTTCATTTGCAAGCTCCTTGGGAGCATCCCAGTTATAATCTGAAACTGGTCCCTGTATTTGGAAGGCAGGGAGAGACCAAAGAAAGAGGAAGGCAGGTTTAAGAACCAAAGGGAACTTACATACAAGGCTTGTTTTAGGGTACAACAAGACAAGTGGATCCATACACCCACCTGTCAAATCTTAAAAGTTTATATAGAGGCCTTAACCAGGTTCAGTCAAGTATGTATACTATCTTATACTGTCTAAATAGTCTCAGCACTACATCATTATCTCAAGGCTATGTCCTTGGGGCAGCTGCTGGGAGCAGGAAGGCAAGTGGAACTCACATTCCAAAGATAAGGGACAGAGAGAGGTGCCTTTGATTGCCTGGGGTTCAGCTCATGGGTCAACCAGGAGTCATGTCTTTTCAATCACCCCCCCCCCCCCCAAGAGCAATCTTGGAACAGTGTAGTTGTATTCAGGATTTAGTCATCCAGAGACCCAGGTATCTTCTTGTTATTCTACAATTTCTAGTGTAGACATATTTGGAGACAAATGTTTCACCCACAAGCCTCTTTCTTCTCAGTTAAAGCAAACATACTGGTATTAAACAGATAAGGATAGCCTCCCTTCACTTATCAGAACTGAACCATGGGAAACAATAGAATATCAAGACTAACTTTATCTCTTATGCACATAAAAATTGAGCTAGTAAAAAATGGCAATATATAATGATGGATATTATTTTAAGAATTAAATTTTCCTTAAGTTTAAACTATTCTTAAGCATTTTTAATATGGTCAGAATGAAGTTTCCATTCATTCTACCCACAAGTAATTAAGCATATATCATATAACCCACACTTTGCTAACTAAGCATTGTGAACTCTCCAAAGAGAGTTCTGACAGTTGACTTCTGTCAACATAGATTACTATTCCTGGTTTTGAAATTCACATAAATGAAATCATATAGTATGTCACTCAGTATTTTTTTCATGTTGTTGCCACCCTGGCCTTAATTAATGAGGCTTGTTGATACTTCAAAGAGATATTTTCCACCCTCTATTTTAAAAGTCTTTTCTTATGGGAAAATCCCATAAAAGTATGTAAAAGATATTTATTATATAATAATATACATTAGAGGTATTACTGATTTTTAAATTTCAAAGAGAGATTGTGTTCACTTTAAAAGTAGGCAAGGTCAGTACAACCTCTATCCTGCACCATTGTAGTACAGCTTGGTACTTCCAAAGTGATGGTCATGTTAACTTGCTGTGACCTTTTTACTCTAACAAACCTGAAAATGCCCTATGAGAAGTTTAGGCCAATTACAAAATTAGAGGCACAGTCCCCACACAAAACCACCCTCATTTCTGACATCAACTGTAAGTTTGCAAGGGAGGGAGGGAGATGGAGTGGTTCTCCCAAATACAGTTTCAGTAATTTTCAGAAAGACTCACCAAACCACTAAAAGTTACTATACTCATGGTTATGGCTTATTAAAAGGAAAAGATAACAGATAAGATTAAAGGAAGGCACACGTAAAACAGAGTCTAGGAGACTTTCAAATGCAGAGATTCAGTTGTCTTCTAGCCATGAAGTCAGGACACATTAATGTTCTAGCATCAACGTGTGACAGTATGCATGGAGTACCGCCAATCAGGGAGGCTCACCTGAGCTTGGTGTCCAAACATTTTAGGGGGCAATCGGTTGCCCATTTAGTAAATCTCAGTTTCCAGGTTCACTGGTACTGTGTGACCCAAAGCCCCCACCCAAAATCATATTGTTGGTCTTTTTCACTGGCCAACACTCAACCTAAGACTATATGGGTGTTGCCAGTCCCCAGCCTAAATCACATTGTTAGACTACTCAGTATGACCCAAGACCCTCAGATAACCTCATCTTAAAAGGGTAAAGGCAAAGGCCAGGCCTTCTCTTTGGGCAAGCTCTAGTTCTTTACTACACACCCCCTAAATCTCCACTTTTCTCTTTGGAGGGTTTGTTGTTTTCAACCCCTGCAATTAAATTGTTTTGTTTTTTTTTTAAATTGTTTCTCAACTACTAATTTTGTAAGTTTATATTTTAAAACATTCTGAATGATTATGAAGCATCTCAATAAAGAAAATTAAGATTGAAGTAGGATTACTAACATTTTCTTTTTCCTCTAGTTTTCCAGTATATATAAATAAGAGGATTCTACCAGGCTTACTGACTTGTAATGCATTCTATTTTAAGTTGGACAACAGCTAGAAAATAAAATTGAAAGTTTTTCAGTATACTATAATGCCAGAAATGACAATGAAGGGAAAACAAAGCTGTGTAGTAACAGTTCAATGATTCTGAGGCTTGGGATTGGGTAAGTGTGCAAGACCTCCCTAGAAAGAATATAAATTACCAAAGACCTCATAAGGAACACTGAAGTTGTTAAACATTGACCCTATATTTTAAACATTCTTTCTTTACATAAATGTGTTGAGGAGTCATCACTGAGGAAGTAATACCATTATAGTTTAAAATGAAATTATAAGATTTAAATGTTAAGGTGCCATTTATTAATGTTAAGTTTCTCTTAAAATAATTTTAATTGCATTTTGATAGGTTTAGCTCTTCCTAGTTTAGATAGGAGTTGTAATTTTTTTGTTGTTCTTTTTAAGATACAGTAGAGATACAGGACTTAAGTGACAAAATAGGCTGGAGATGGAAATTCCACACTAGCAGCTTAAGCAGGACCAGGATTCTTGAAGTCAATCAAATCACAGGTCAGACAGGTAGTTATGTCATTGGTCAGGAAGGGCAAGGTTCAAGTCAGGCATAAGATTCTGATTTCATAGGCTCAAGACACTCAGACTGAAAACTACATTTAGCTAACTCTATACGTTGATGTGAAGGTTCATTCATCCATTCATTTGTGAAACTGAGTGAAGGAAACCTCATTTAAAATGGAGGCAGGAGGCCAGAAGGGGGAGGCTTCATGCCCTACCACTCCTTGTCAAGAAGAGAGCTCTCTTGCATTCCTGACAGGAAGAACCCTACCACTCCAGCAGGAGGAAGAAAGAATTTCTCCAGGCCCAACAACAAGCCCAGCCAATGAGAAATCATTACTACCCAGGATTCTTACTTTCTTTCAATGGATTTTCATTCATAGCAGTCCCTCAACCCCCAACTTCTTCCTTTTCTTCATTATGTTTCTCTCATTTGATCTGTGGACTTGCCTATAGCCTGCCGTAGCTTGCATGTCCAAATTGCAATTCCTCTGCTATTATTGAATAAACACATTTTGCTGGTAAAATAACCAGCTGTTTTCCTTGTAAGGTCAACACATTCAATTGATACATATATTGAGCACCTACTATGAGTCAGCAGACACTGTAGCAAACAAGACAAACACTGTGTTGGCTTTTAACAAATAATAGCTAGCTTTCACTGCTCAAGTACCTGCTATTTGCCAGGCATTGTGCTAAGCATTTCTTCCTGGAACTCTAAAGTGTTTATTATTCTCACTTTTATTATGTAGTTTCATAGGTAAGGAAATTGAGACTTAGGAGGTTTACAGTCTTTCTGGAAGGGAATGTCTCACAGTGATTCTGCACACCCTCTAAAGCTAGACTTTCTTGCTATCAAAAGTCTCTTGCTAATAGTAATAGACAGTTTCTCAGTACCAGAAAAGAGTGTTTATCTTCTCCAGGACTTTTCAGTTTCTTTGCTGGATATAGGAGTGCCATCTTTTGGCAAGATGTGGAATTTCATAAAGAAGGACTTAACCAGGGAACTGATGACAAACTAGTCAAGGGTTACCTTATTCTCTTCTTTATTAAATGGGTTATTGTCTAAGGTTATCATGTTTTCTAAACTAGGAGAAGGGACTCATTTTGGTTACAGGTCTTGTCAGTTGGTGTTTATTTTGCTATTATGAAGAAGAAAGAAAAATAGGGAAGATAATTAATTTTAGTATATTAGTACTTAAGATATATATTCAGGATTGCTTACAATAAGTTCTTTCTTAAAAATGTGATGTTGAGGGTGCCTGGATGGCTCAGTTGGTTAAGCGACTGCCTTCGGCTCAGGTCATGATCCCGGAATCCTGGGATCCAGTCCCACATCGGGCCCCTGGCTCAGCGGGGAGCCTGCTCCTCCCTCTGACCCTTTCCCTTCTCATGCTGTTTCTCTCTCACTCGCTCTCTAATAAATAAACAAAATCTTAAAAAAAAAAATGTGATGTTGAGGGTGCCTGGGTGGCTCAGTCATTAAGCATCTGCCTTCGGCTCAGATCATGATCCCTGTGTCTTGGGATCGAGCCGCCCTCCCCCCCCACACTGGGCTCCCTGCTCCACGGGAAGCCTGCTTCTCCCTCTCCCCCTCCCCCTGCTTGTGTTCCCTCTCTTGCTGTGTCTCTCTGTCAAATAAATAAATAAAATATATTTTTTTAATGTGATGTTGATTTAATGACTACCACATTTAAAGTTTTAAAATCTGGGTTCAATTAATAAACAAAGAGAAAAATTGTCCTAACCCAAACATAAAGTCTCAGATTTACACAACTCTGAACAGACCTAGTTACTTAACAACCACTAAAGTGAATTTTTAAAAAATAAATGCTGACATATGTGTTCCATGGGAGAATTTTTCCTTTTAAGCTTTCACAAAGATACAGCAAGAAATTATAAATATATATATAAGTAAAACAAAATTAAGCAACACTTTTTCATTGTGTGTGTAGCACTAATTATAGTGTTTCCTTTTATAAAAGCAGAAATAGTATAATATCTTCTCATAGTTTGAGACACTGGAAGGAGACGACTATATCCTAGCAATAGCAAGCTTGTATGTTGAGACCACCTCCCACAGACACGAACAGTAGTTGCTACTGCCCACAGCGGACATCAGTCCCAGAATTCTGTCTTTTTCTGTTTAGCCATCTTTTAATCTAAATGAACCAACTCAACTTGCCAGGAATTACAAGCTTAAAGAACAGTATTTTAAGTAAGAGCAATATTTACTAAAATTTTAACTTAATCTCTATATTGAGCAAGCATAGCTTTTAACAGAACTAAAATGAAATGTTTTTTTCTTTCACCATTCCTTTAAATTTTATTGGGGTAGAGTACCTATTCCTGGATGAAAACTCTGGTGGGATCTATGGCTTTATTGTTGTTGTTTGTTGACTTTTAAATACTATAACTTTCCATTGTCATTTTAGGTCATAGACACTATTACAATTCAGTAAGTAGAGTATTTAATATTAGACTATTTGTTACTAATAGTGAAAATATGAATAATGAATAATGAAATATGATAATGAAATTCGTAATAATGAAATTTCATAATTGGGTTTAGTATTAATTCTTCTCCCTTGCAATAGCTTAAGTCTACTTAGAGCTGAAAGCCTGAACTGAAGAAGTGGAGTAGGCCTTCTCTCTTCTTTCTTCATTGCATGACATCATATTGCTATCACTTCCAAGGCCACATACAGCCTTTAGGCGGTGGAAGAATGACAGGAAGTCAGGAGATACAGGATATTTCTTACTTTACTGCAAATCCAGTTGTTTCCTTCTCTGTGTCTAAAGGCAGGGACCTCTGGCAGGTCCTGGTTAAAACAGATTCTTTCTCTTTGGAGACACCTTTGAGGACTCCTTGAAGTTCCCAACTAGACCTTTCCAGCTCCTGCAATTCATTAGCTGATGCATCTTTCCTTGTCCAGGTCCTGGGAAGCCTGAAGTGCATCTACACTTCATTTTTGAGAGGAACTCTTTACTCTTCCAGATGGCTTTTTTGGACAGAACCCAAGATGAACCACTCTAGCTCTTTTTTCCTTGGCTTACATCCCTTGCCCTGATAGGTTTTAGGAATAAAGGCTGGTCCTAAACCAAAAGCACTATCCTGGCTCCACCACCAAGCAGCCAGTCATCCTTAGCCTCTACATTTTCTGGGATGGAGGTAGTAGAGTCAGTCACACCTCAGTCTACAGTCCACTTAAGATTTTGGGGGCAGCAGTACAACACTAGTTCGTTGCATTTTCCAACTGCAGAAAGCACATTTCAAAGCTCTCCCATGGTCCCCTGGCAGTACTTCTCACTAGACTTGAGGTTAGAAGGTCCTACACACCTATGCCTATTCCCCTCAGAAGGTTGGTACTGTTAAAAATTCAACTGAGTAACTTAAAAGATCAAATTGTTTTTGTTTTTGTTTTTTTGAATGATTCATGGATCAGGGAGCATCCCATCTAGCAAATAGAAAAGAGCTCCCTCAAGGTGTAGAAAAGGAAGGTTTTATAAGGCAGAGAGGGAATGAGAAAAGAAAATTATTGGCAAAGAATGCATTGTTTTAGGGGAATGGGGGGTCTATCAGTAGATTTCCTAGTGCTGTCAGGGAAATTCCATGTTGAATGTTAAAGTTTACATTCCGGGGGGGATTGAAACTGCAGTTAAGTATTAAGTTTTGGTGTGGGGCCTTAACATAAGTAACTCCATTTGGGGCCTGTGGATTTTTTTTTGTTTTTTTGTTTTTGACAGTGCTCATAACAGAATGGCAGCTCTCTAAAGAAGCTACTCCTTGGGCGCCTGGGTGGCTCAGTTGGTTGGGCGACTGCCTTCGGCTCAGGTCATGATCCTGGAGTCCCGGGATCGAGTCCCGCATCGGGCTCCCTGCTCGGCAGGGAGTCTGCTTCTCCCTCTGACCCTCCTCCCTCTCATGCTCTCTGTCTCTCATTCTCTCTGTCTCAAATAAATAAAAATAAAATCTAAAAAAAAAAAAAAAAAAAAAAAAAAAGCTACTCCTTTATTTTCTTTTATTCTTTTTTTTTTTTTTTTTTTAATATCCTTGATCTGGTTGAAGCCTCAATGAATCATGTAAAAATGTCTTGAATGCATTTCTTTTGTCAACCTGGGTATAGAAGGGAGAATGTCTCATCCTCAGTTGAGCATCCTGTCATCTGTTGGTGCTTCAACAGAAACTATGACAAGAATAATCCCATTCTAAGATCCTGTTAGAAATAGAAGCACAAAGAAGTGGGACACATCATAGAACCTAGGTGTGAATACATATCAGACTAGGGTCTAAATATTTCTTAAAATTGTCTTTTTTTTTCCATCTCTGTTACCACCGTCTTCATTCAAAACTTCATAATCTCTTACCATTACTGTTGCAGTCATTTGTCTCTGCCTTGGGTTTTATCTCAGTTAAATGTGTTCTTCATAATACCACCAGATTGGTTGACCTAAAATGCAGATGCTACCTTGTCAGTTATTTGCTTTAAATCTTTGAAAATCTCCCAATAGCATTGCCCTAGAGGCAAGCTTCTTAAATGTTAGAGTATGTACAGATGACCCAGGAATCTTGTTAAAATTCAGATTCTATTAGAAGATTTGGCATGTAGTCCCTAATTCTGCATTTCTAAAAACCTCTGTAGCAACGTTACGGCCCCAGCTGCTGCTCTAAGAACCACTCTTTGAGTACCGAGGGCCTAGAGAACTTTTGGCTCCTTAGTTGTGCCATTTAAAAACCTAACTGAACTTAGCTATACTCTGATTTCATCTCTTACCTCTCCCCACAACTACAGTTTAGAGTTCTCCCAGAAAAAAATTATGCTATTTCATGTCCAGTATCCTTTTTACTGTTGTTTTGTTTTTTATATTTATGTTTTTTGGTATTTTACATATGGTAGTAGTAACTGAGATCTCCTCTCCTCGAAGGTTCCTTCAGCTCCAGAAAGCAATTCCGTACATCTACAAATTGGTTTAGTTTTATATTAGTTTCCTGTGGCTGCTAATAGAAATTACCCCAAACTGGGTGACTGAAAAATAAATACATAAATAAATGTATTCTCTCACAGTTCTGGAGGCCAGTGCCCAAAATCAAGGTATCAGTAGAGCTGTGCTCCCTCCCATGGCTTTGAGGAAGAATCTCTTGCTTGCCTCTTCCACTTCTGGCTCCAGGAGTTCCTTGGCTTTTGGCTCTAATCTGTGATCACATTGCCTCCTTCTCTTAAGTCTTAAAACTCTCTGCTTTATATTTATAAGAATGTATGTATTTTTATTTAGGGCCCACCCAGATAATTCAGGAAAAACTCTACCTCTCAAAATCTTAAATCACAGCTTTGGTATATAAGGTGATATGCACTCGTGTCAGATAAGGCCATGATCACAGGTTCTGGGGATTAGGATGTGGACATGGCTCTTTGGTGGGGGAGGGTCAACACTTAACCCACTACATGCCTCTTTTTAGAGCACATGGCATCATAGGAATAATAGCTACCATTTATTTTATTTATTATTATTATTTTAGGACATTTTCCCTGATTCCTAGCACTTACTCAAATACCCTTGTGCTTATCTTTTACATATCACATATCACACTGTACTATATATGTTAATTCTCTTTCATGTCTTATTTAACATGTGTACTTATATATTATGTCATATATAACACGGATACTACTACTTGTGACATAATAGGTGCTCAACAAATATAATAAAGATTTTTTTCTTTAGGGGGCCTTTCTTATTGTCCATACTGGAATGGGTACTTGTACACACATAGAGCACTGAACTTCTCCTTTTTAGCACTTATCGTTTTGTAATTAGATACTTCCTTGTGTATTTGTTTGGTGTCTGCCCCTCCCCTAGATTATAAGCTCCGTGGGGGCAGGGACCATGTGTTTTTCCCATTGTCCTTTTCTCATTCCTGTCACAGTGCCCAGCACAGGGTATTTGCTGAGTGAGTACTTGTTAAGTGAATGACCAGTTGAATGAATGGATCCCTGTAAGAGAAATTGATGAAGGAGGTGGTGTTCTTAAGGTTTAATGTCAAGAGTTGCAAAAGGAGAGTGTTCTAGGAAAAGAGTAAGAGTGTAAGAGGGTTTCTTGAAAACTAATTGAAATACTACTTAAGGATAGTGGGAAGAAGGCATCAGGGGTAAGGATGGAGCAAGGAAGAACAGGGCGCTGATAACAGCTCCTATTTATTAGAGGTTTATTATGTGCCAGTCTATTAGCCATTTACTCATGTAATAAAAGTGTGACTATAACTTCTGAATAGCCTCTTTTCTTGCACCCAGCACACTTAGAGAACAGACTCAACACTTTTTCTGGCATTTCCTGCGAACACAAGTCCAACTTCAAAAACACTGGTTAGTAATGTAAATGTTATGAATTTTTGGTGAGTAACTTATCTTGCACGTAATAGAGCAAATTTCAAGCAAGCTTCTTCAGCAGATGTCTCTTTCAGCATCTGTACAGGCTGTAGAACTTCTCTCCATTTCTCCCTTTGCCTATACTGGTTCCCAAGTCCTATATTATTATGAGACATTTTGTTGCAGTACCTTCACAGTAAAAGAAAACTAGTAAAGCAGTAGGCTTTAGTTTATTTCTTTAGACTTAAATTACCTCATTTATTTTAAACATTATAACAACCATAGGAGATACAATTTTGTAGAGATATAAAATGATTAAATAACTTATCCAATGTCACACAAGTAGTAAATAGTAGTGCTAGATTCAAATCCATATCTTCTAGTGCCAAAGTCTATGATTTACCATTATTCAAATGCAGCACTTTGACATTATATTGAAATAGCCATCTGTGCTTGGCCCCTAGACAAATGTTTCCAAAGAGAGATCACTCACTGGGGATCACCTAAAAGAATTAATGAAACAGAACCTCTTGGAGTGGAGTTTAGAAATCTAGCAGTGTATTGCTAGACTACTTAGTTTTTGTTTACTTGAAACTTACAATGTTTTTGCTCTCTACTGACATTTGTTATTTAGTAGAGTAAACTGAAGCAGTCTTTTGGGGAGCAAAAATTCCTGTCCCCTTTAAGGTCCATCTAGTTTAACTAGGAATCAAATTGACATGTAGCAGGTTAACAGGGGAAAATCAAATTTAATAGCATATGTACTGAGAACCCACATAGATAGGAAATTCCAAAGACAGTCAGCCAAAACAAGGTATGTATGTCATTCTGAACTAAGGAAAAGGGGTAGGGATCCAGGTCTTCAAAGAAAAGGAATGCAATCCTCAGGAGGAATGAAAAAAGAGTAAATGTTTGGTAAACAAATGTTTTCTAGGCCTCAGAAAAAATGGGACAACAATCAAACAGGCTTTGATCTAGGTTCCTTCCTCTCTAGCATACCTGGTTCTTACCATAGTGTAGTTATCTGTGGTGACCACTCTCTTCCTGGAGCCGGTCCTCTATCTAAATTCGTTCAGGCAGTTGTGCAGCAGATAAAGAGGTTTTCCTAAATTGGCTGGGTCTTGATTACTTTTAACTCAAAATAATCTTTATGCCAAAGCAGCATATTTTGGAGGGACCAGTCTTGATCATCTTCAAGTCTAATCACCTCTTTCATGGGAAGCATTTTTTATATGATGTTTATATAGGAAATTTTCTTTAATACATTTCATTCTATAATAAGTCTATTTGCAGACTTCTTTTGGATTTTTCCTAGGAAAGATCTAAGCATTTCTCATCTGTATACTAACATCTTTTCTTTACTTAGGGGTTCTTTCTTCAACGATATCTTTAATCATTTTTCTAATTATTCTGACTTCTTATTGAAAAACACCTAAAATTCTTATATTGTGTTTTTATTCCTGTCTTCCGTATCTATCAAAGTCTACCTTACAGTTTTTTCCAATATATATTCCATATATATTCCATATACATATATATACTGGAAGAGGTTAGCCATCCAATAGTTTCTTTTCTGTATTCCACTGTGTATGTTAATATTTCTGTTATATCATTTATTTTCTTACTTTCATTCCTTATTTTACACACTTTATCTCATTCTCTGTTTCTTATTGTTTTAATATCACCCTGTTTTTTCCGAAAAATCTGCTCTTCTTTGATATAGGTCAGGGACTTGTCAAACCAAGGATACTAAATGCTTTTCTAAAATCACTCCGCTTACTTGATGAAAGTGCCCAAGAAAATTCAGTGGGAAAGAGTCCCTTTTCAGCAAATGGTACTAGAACAGTTGAATAGCCACATGCAAAAAGATGACATTGAACTCCTACCCCACACCATACACAAAAAATAATTTAGGGGCTAGTGGTGGCTCAGTCGGTAAGCTTCCAACTCTTGATTTCGGCTCAGGTCATGATCTCAGTGTTGTGAGATAGAGCCCGGTGTTAGGTTCCCTGCTAGGTGTGAAGCTTGCTTAGGATTCTCTCTCTCCCTCTGCCCCCCCCCCCCCCCACTTGTGCTCTCTAAAAAAAAAATAAATAAAATAAATAAAATAAATAAATAAAAAATAATTAAAAATGGATCACAGTCATAAATGTAACAGCTAATACTATAAAACTTTCAGAGGAAATTATAGGGGAAAATCTTCATGGTTTCTTAGATGTGATAGCAAAATACAAGTGTGGACTTAATTAAAACAAACCTTTTGTGTTTCATAAGTTATCCTCAAGAAAAAAAAAAAAAAAAAAAAACAACCCACAGAATGGAAGAACATAACATGCACGTCGTATATCCAATAGTGGACTTATATCCAGAATAGTTAAAGAATTCTTCCAACTCAATAGCAAAAAGGTAGATAATCCAATTAAAAATAGGCAAAAGATCTGAATAGACATTTCTGCAAAGAAGATGCACAAATGGCCAATAAGCATATAAACAACAACAACAAAAACATTAGCTCTCAGGGGAATGCAAATCAAAAAATGGCAAGATTCTCATGCACTAGAATGGACATAATGAAAATGTCAGATAATAACAAGTGTTGGAATATATGAAGAAATTGGAACCCTCATACACTGTTGGTGGGAATGTAAAATGGTACAGCTGCTTTGTAAAACAGTTTGGTAATTCCTCAAAAAGTTAGGCATTGATTTAACATAGGACCCAACAGTTCTACTTTTTGGAATCTACCTAAGGGAGATGAAAAATGAAAATGTCCACATAAAGACTTGTACATGAATGTTTATATTAACGTTATTCACAATAGCTAAGAAACAGAAGCAACACAAGTGCACATCAACTGGATAAAAAAATATAGTACAATACTCTTCAGCAATAAGAAGCAATAAAAAAGAAAGAAGCATAGATACATGATACAACATGCTTGCCTAATGCTGGGGGTAGGGGAGGGGGATGGAAAATAACTGTATATGGGTATGTGATTTCTTTTAATGATGATTTAAATGTTTTAAAATTAGATGTGATGATTGTACAACTCAGTAAATATAAAATATTTCAATTATTTCAATAAATGAATTTTATGATATATAAATTCTATCTCGATAAAACTATTAAAATCACCCAGGCTTTTGTGTGTAATAAAAAATTTTCAGTGATCCATTATTTGTTCAATTTAATGTTCTTTCTTGTTCCTGAAATCCCCCTTCATAAACACTATGTTGACTTTTTCTACACTCATCTTCAAACAAAGAGAGTTGTAGTCAGCAGGCAATGTGTAAGACTTGCCATCACTCTATAGTTAGGTGCTCATCAAATTCTCTTCTCAGTTTATGCCTAGATGTCAGGTTGAGGTACATAACTTCTAGTAAAACATTCAGGAGGAGATAATATATTGAATATGTTTGTGCCCCAATCAGAACTTCCTTCTTGGGAAATCAGTCTGAGGATTGACAGAATAAACTGCACGGCCAGAGGGAGAGAGGGGACCACATTGTGGAAGGTAGGAGGTGTGGAGACATGGTTTGGGGGAGAAACAGATTCAGCTGCTGCAGAGGGGAGGGAGTCCTGATCACGGAGAGAGACGAGAGAGAGTGAGGAGGAGTGCACAGGGGATTGAACAGGGAAAAACCTTTCCCAAAGCCATCGACTGGGAAAATGAGAGGGGTCAATTTTTGTGAGTTTTTACAACCAGTGAAGCTCAAAGACTGCAGTTTTAGAGGTCCACCGTGTGGCTGGTATGGAGCCCTGAAGGTACTGTAGTGTTCCTGTGGAGAAGGCAGGCAGGTAAACTGGGGACAGATGGTATGATCTGAGGATCTCCTGAGACACATTGGGAAAGACAGTTCCCCCTTCTTGGATCACATCTGAGAGAGGTGGCATTACCTCTCTGGGGACAAACCTTTCAGCAGAAGTGCAGAGACACCTGCTGAGGGTGGCTAACCTGGACACTGGCTCTTTAGGGTGCTTTGCTCCAAACCCCATACTCTTGCACTGTGGTGTGACTGCCTTTCTGTGTCAAACCTGCATCAATCCCAGTGTGGCAAGACCCTCCCCCAGAAGACCGGTGCAGTTCCCCCCCACAGCAGATCCCTAAAGTTTGGAGTTTTAAAGCTCAGCTAGCTGCCTAAGATACAGCCCAAAGTGCACTGTGCTGGTCCAGGCAGGCAAGCAACTCAGACACAGACACTGTGAAAACAGGGACCTGAAAAACACCTACAATGCACAAGGGAAAATTATTCAGTCTTCCAGGAGGGCTTGCCTGACAGCAGCAAACTCGAACTCCCCTCTCTGGGGATAAAGGAGCTGGCTGGCACCATTTCCCTCCCCCACCCCTCAGCATGAACTAACTTCAGTAAATAGGACAACATCAACTGGCCGCCTAACCTGCTTACACCAAGCCCTGCGCACCCCCCCAAGCTCAGGTGGTACTGCTTTTCTAGGGCAAGTGTGCCTAATAACCAGCACAGTGGGCCCCTCCCCAGAAGACCAGCACAAACCCCAGCACACACACCACGTCTGCTGACCATAGAGTTTTACAGAGTTCTAGCTCTAGTGGAAATAGCATCAGGTCTCCCTTAACAAGCAGACCAGAGCATACCTAGTTAAAATTTGCCACACTTTGGCCAAGGTACAAACACTACCCACTGCAAGCAAGGAGAAACTCTGCAGAGGACTGATCTGAGGGGTAAAGCAGCCATAACACAGCAGCAGAGTGTACACAGCATACACCAGAGATGTTTCCTGAAGTGCCAGGCCCTGGACATTATATGACCTCTTCTTCATAAAGCCATTACTCTCAGGAGTAGGAAACATAACAGGCTTTCCTACACAAAGAATAAGACAGAGACCTAGACAAAAGACAAGATGGAGGAATTCATCCCAAAAGAAAGAACAAGAAAAGGTCACAGCATCTAATCAAAACAGATATAAGTAATATGCCTGATCCAGAATTCAAAGCAATAATCATAAGAATACTAGCTGGGGTTGAGAAAAGCATAAAAGACATAAGGGAGACACTCACCGTAGAGAAAAAGGAGCTTAAAACTAATTAGGCCAAAATGAAAAATGCAATAACTGTCAAAACCAAAACCAACTGAATGTAATGACCACACGGATGGAAGAAGAAGAGGAATGAGTAAGTGATAAAGAAGATAAAATTATGGAAAATAATGAAGCTGAACAAAAGAGGGAAAGGAAAATCTTGAATCACAAAAGTAGGCTTAGGGGACTCGGTGACTCCTTGAAATGTAATAACATTTGAATCCTAGAAGTCCCAGAAAAAAAGGGGCAGAAGTTTTACTTGAGGAAATTATAGCTGAAAACTTCCCTAATCTGGGGAAAGAAACAGACTTCCAAATCCAGGAGGCATAGAGAACTCCCATCAAAATTAACAAAAGCAGGCCAATACCAAGACTTATCATAGTTAAATTTGCAAAATATAAAGAAAAAATCCTAAAAGCAACAAGACAAAAGAAGTTCCTAACTGACAAGGGAAGACAAAATAAGGTTAGCAACAGAATTCTCCACAGAAACTTGGCATGCCAGAAGAAAGTGGCATGATATATTCAATGTACTGAATGGGAAAAATCTGTAGCCAAGAATACTCTATCCAGCAAGGCTATCATTCAGAATAGAAGGAGAGAGAAAGTTTCTCAGACAAACAAAAACTAAAGGAGTTCATGACTACTAAACCAGCCCTGCAAGAAATATTAAAGGGGACTCTGAGTGGGAAAGAAAGACCAAAAGTCACAAAGACTAGAAAGGAACAGAGAAAATCTTCAGAAACAGCAACAAAAAAAATAATAAAATGTCACTAAATTTATATCTATCAATAATCACACTGAATGTAAATGGACTAATTGCTCCAGTCAAAAGATATAGGGTGTCAGAATGGATAAAAAAACAAAACGCATCTATATGTCTTCAGACCTAAAGAAACCTTCAGATTGAAAGTGAGGGGATGGAGAAATATTTATCATGCAAACAGACATCAAAAGAAAGCCAGAGAAGCCATACTTATCTCAGACAAACTAGATTTTAAACAAAGACTGTAATGAGATGAAGAAGGGCACTATATCATAATCAAAGGGTCTATCCAAAAAGAAGATCTAACAATTGTAAGTATCCCCCCAACTTGGGAGCTCCCAAATATATAAAATAATTAATAACAAACATAAATAAACTTGTTTATAGTAATACAGTAATCGTAGGGGACCTTAACACCTCACTTACAGCAATGGACAGATCATCTAAGCAGGAAATCAACAAGGAAACAATGGCTTTGAATGACATACTGGACCAGATGGACTTAACAGGTATCTTCAGAACATTTCATCCTAAAACAGCAGAATACACATTCTTTTTGAGTACACATGGGACATTGTCCAGAATAGATTATGTACTAAGTCACAAATCAGGCCTCAATAAGTACAAAAAGGTTGAGATCATACCATGCGTATTTTCACACCACAATGCTATGAAATTTAAACTCAACCACATGAAAGAATCTGGAAAGACCACAAATATACAGAGGTTAAAGAACATCCTGCTAAATAAATAATGAATGGGCCAACCAGGAAATTAAAGAAGAAATAAAAAAATACACAAAACAAATGAAAATGAAAACATGAGTCCAAAATCTTTGGTATGCAGCAAAAGTGGTCATAAGAAGAAAGTATATAGAAATACAGGCCTACCTCAAGAAGCAAGAAAAATCCCAACTAAGAAACCTAACCTTATACCTAAAGAAGCCAGAAAAGAAACAACAAATAAAGCTTTAAGCCAGCAGAAGAAGGGAAATAATAAAGATTAGAGCAGAAATCAATAATATAGATACAAAAATGATATAGATGCAGAACAGATCAGTGAAACAAAGAGCTGGTTCTTTGAATTAATAAAACTGCTAAACCCTTAGCCAGACTTATCAAAAAGAAAAGAGAAAGGAGCCAAATAAATAAAGTCACAAATGAAAGAGGAGAGATCACAATCAACAGCACAGAAATACAAACGATTATAAGAGAATATTATGAAAAATTATATGCCAACAACCTGGGCAATCTGGAAGACATGGGTAAATTCCTAGAAACATACAAACTACCAAAACTGAAACAGGAAGAAATAAAAATTTTTTACAGACCGATAATTAGCAAAGATATTGAATCAGTAATCAAAAATCTTCCAACAAACAAAAGTCCAGGGCCAGATGGCTTCCCAGGGGAATTCTACCAGCCATTTAAAGAAGCATTAATACTTATTCTTCTCAAACTGTTCCAAAAAATAGAAATGGAAGGAAAATTTCCACATTTGTTCTATGAGGCCAACATTACCTTGATTCCAAAACTAGACAAAGATGGTACTGGCACAGAAACAGACACATAGATCAATGGAACAGAACACAAACCCAGAAATGGACCCACAACTGTAAGGTCAACTAATGTTTGACAAAGCAGGAAAGAATATCCAATAGAAAAAAGACAACTTCTCCAGCGAATGGTGTGGGAAAAACTGGACAGCAACATGCAGAAGAATGAAACTGGACCACTTTCTTACACCATACACAAAAATAAATTCAAAATGGATGAAAGTCCTAGATGTGAGACAGGAAGCCATCAAAATCCTAGAGGAGAACACAGGCAGCAATCTCTTTGACCTCACTGCAGCAACTTCTTACTAGACATGTCAGTGGAGGCAAGGGAAATAAAAGCAAAAGTGAACTATTGGGACTTCATCAAGATAAAAAATCTTCTGCACAGCAAAGGAAACAATCAACAAAACTAAAAGGCAGCCTATGGAATGGGAGAAGATATTTGCAAATGACATATCTGATAAAGGGTTAGTATCCAAAATGTATAAAGAACTTATCAAACTGAACACTCAAAGGATAAATAATCCAGTTAAAAAATGGTCAGAAGACATGAACAGACATTTCTCCAAAGAAGACATTCAAATGGCTAACAGATGCATGAATAGATGCTCAACATCACCCGTCATCAGGGAAATACAAATCAAAACCATGATAAGATACTACCTCTCACTGACCAGAATGGCTAAAATGAACACCTCAGGAAACAACAAATGTTGGTGAGGATGCAAAGGGGAACCCTTACACTGTTGGTGGGAATGCAAATGGGTGTAGCCACTCTGGAAAACAGTATGGAGTTTCCTCAAAAAGTTAAAAATAGAACTACTCTATGACCCAGCAATTGTACTACGAGGTATTTACCCAAAGGATACACAAATATACTGATTCAAAGGGGCACATATATCCTGATGTTTATAGAAGCATTATCAACAATAGCCAAACTATGGAAAGAGCCCAAATGTCTGTGGACTGATGTATGGATAAAGAAAATGTGGTATATTCATATATATTTTTGTATATATGGAATATTACATCAGAAAGAATGAAATCTTGCCATTTGCAATGACGTGGATGAAGCTAGAGAGTATTATGCTAAGCGAAATAAGTCAGTCAGAGAAAGATAAATATATGATTTCACTCATATGCGGAATTTAAGAAACAGAACAGATGAACATAGGGGAAAAAGAGAGGGAAATGAAATTAACTATAGAGAACAAACTGAGGGTTGCTAGAAGGGAGTTAGGTGGCGGGATGGGTTAAATGGGTGATGGTATCAAGGAGGGCACTTTTATGGGCACTGGGTATTATATGTAAGTGTGAATCACTAAATTCTACACTTGAAACTAATATTACACTGTATGTTAACTAACTGGAATTTAAATAATAACTTGAAACTATAAAAAAAAAAAGAACTTCTTTCTTGGATAGTTGTATTCATCCCCAGCTGTTATTGGTTTTGGATGCTAAAGGCTCACAACTGCATCTTTAGAGAATTGCTTCCACTTAAGTGGAGTTGCCCCACCTAAGAAGTTATGCCTATTCCCCCCATATACACCGCCCCCCCACACACATAAACATACCAGTCATGTCCAGTGGCCACTTGTGTACTGAAATATGGCTTCTTTGCCTCAAGATAGGACCCACTGTATGCTACAAGTCATATTCCAGAGCTCCTTTTGGGACCAGGTTAATGTGAGTCTCCAGCCAAGACCACATGCTTAGCTTCCATTCCCTGCCCTGTCCTGATTTCCTCCCTCCCTTTCTGAGAGCACTTCCTAAATAAATCCCTTTCACAAGAATCTCTGTCTTGGATTCTAGTTCTAAGGAATCCAACATTAGATTAGCAGCGTCTGTAGAGGTATACCAAACCATGATCTCCTCCCTTAATCTGTCTTCCTGGAAGATTTCTGTCCTCCTTGCTATTCCCCCAGCAAAGGGATGATATTCAGAATAGTTGACAACCTGGAGAGCAAGACATCTGAATGGACACAGACCCAATAAGAATGAATAATGGCTGTAAGTGAATTGTAGAATATACTAAGTATATATTGGCTGACTATTGGCCCTGTTCCAGCATCTAGCAAAGCGCCTAGAATCTTTGTCTCTCAATAAGTTTTTATTTTACAAATGAATTAATGGATAGGTGAGTAAATGAATGAATGAATATTTTTCATATGGAACTAAAACACATATCCCTGTGGTTTACATACAGTAGTCTTAGTTTTTATTTTTTATTTATTTATTTTTTTTAAGATTTTATTTATTTATTTTTTAGAGAGTGAGCGAGAGAGAAACAGCATGAGAGGGGAGAGGGTCAGAGGGAGAAGCAGGCTCCCCGCTGAGCCGGGAGCCTGATGTGGGACTCGATCCCAGGACCCTGGGATCATGACCTGAGCCGAAGGCAGACGCTTAACCATCTGAGCCACCCAGATGCCCAGTAGTCTTAGTTTTTATATACCGTTAAGCACCTATGCTGGATTAAATTTTTCAGCAATGGCCATAATAATTCTCCCTTCCCTCATATTATTCTCGAATCTAGCCACTCCCACATCAAAAGGTGGCATCTATGTACTTCGCTGAATTTGGGTAAGACTTTGTGATTGTTGTGACTAGTATGACTAGTATAGTGTGGCAGAAGTGATACTGTGTGATTTCTGAGGCTAGGTTATAAAAGATGATATAGCTTCTGCTTGGCTATCTCTCTTGATATGCTTGCCCTTGGGATCCAGTCTCATCTGTGAAGATGTTGTGGTCATACTGAGAGACCCATATGGAGAGACATCTCAGGCCTGGCTGATCAGCTGACAGCCAGCACCAACTTATCACCCATGTGGGTGGGCCTTCTTGGTCAGGTCTCCAGCTGATAGCATGTGCAACAGAGGTGAGCCTTCCCCATAGAGGCCTGCCCAAATTGCAGATTGATGAGCAAAACAACTGATTGTCATTTTAAGCTACTGTGTCGCAGTGGTTTGGTATGCATCAATAGATCATTAGAATAGGATCCTAAGTGGGGGAAAGGACAGGAAGTAAATGATGGATTTTTAAAAACAGGAGAAGCCATGAATTGTTTTTGTTGTTTCAACATGGGGCTTGAACTCACAACCCTGAGGTCAAGAGTCACATGCTCTACCAACTGAGGCAGCCAGGTGTCCCACCATGATTAGTTTTTTTTTACGTTAAAAGTTTATAATATTTTGTTAATTTGGTAATAACCATTTACTAACAAGCATTCTTTGGGCTATAAGTTATGGAAATCTAGTTCAAACTAGATTAGGACAATATGGTAATTATTGGCTATTATAATTAGTGGTATTCTTAAATGACCAAATCATCTGAAAGACCTGAAAGAAAGGGCCTGAAGAGCAGTGAGAACCAGGGAATTGAAAGTTGTTGAAATTCGCTTATCTTTTTTTCTCTACTTCCAATTTGTTCTCTCCTATTGTTGCAAGTTTCATTCACATAGCTTGGAATATGACTTCTGACAGTTCTTGACCCTTATAGATTATAGTCTCTGATTCCTACCACCTAAGAGAGGCTGACTCCTTTAGTTCCAATTTGAAAAATCCTGCAGAAAGACTTTGAGTCACTGTCTTAGGTTAGATGCCTTTTTCTGGACTGATTGTCTATAGCAGCTGATTGAGGAGTAGGTCATTATATATGTACAGGTATAGGAGTATATGTTGGTATGTCTCAGTCAATCACCTATCAATCAATTATCTATACCTATATTCACTAGTTGGGGGAATCTCATGCCTCTATCATATATATGTTGGTGATTCCCAAACATTTACAGAACTGACCTGACTCCATTTCCAGGATTTTATATCTAAATGTCTACTTATCATTTCACTTGAATGTCTAATGGTGACTTAGTCAAGATAGGCTAGGTAGTAATAAATCCCAAAATTTCAGTGAATTGACATAACAAATGTTTATTTGGTCATGCAAAGTCTACTGTGGGAAGGAACAATTCTCTAGGATGACTATTCTCCATCAGTCTGCATTGCTGACTGATGGAGCCTCCACCATCCTGCAGTTGCACTGCTTGAAATATGCAGCCTCCTTGGACAATGAGACAGGGTAAGAGAATGCTTCTCCTGAGACTTGATACTATCATTTCAGCTTACAACCTGTTAGCCAGAACTGCTCACAGTTTCATATAGCTGTCAGGTGGTGGGGAATTGTAATACTCCAGTGTTTCCAGAAGAGGAAATATGGATGAATACTAGAAGTCTCTTTCACAAGAGGCACCTCCCTAGAGGTTTCAATTCCCACCTGCCCACAGTCTTTGCAGCATTAGTTACCACAATAAATGAGATCCATTCAGTTTCTGAAGACGGAAATCTTGGAGTCATCCTTAACCTCCCCCAGAGTCCACATCAAATCTATCTGCATAAATGTTCAGTCCTGTCAGTTGTCTCTACGTTAAAATACATCCATAAAAGAAAAGAAGGTTTATGAAAATGCCTCATATTAAAGGAATCTAAATAGACATGACAACTAAATGCAATACCAGATTTGTACTGGAAGGGAACCAATGCTATTAAGAACATTACTGGGTCAACTGACAAGATTGGAATACAAATGGTAAATTAGATAAAATTAGATACTGTATCAATATTAAATTTACTGAAGTTGATAATTGCACTGTGATTATGTAAAGGATGATCCTTGTTCTTAGAAAATACACACTGAAGAATTTAGAAGTAAGGGGCTATGATGTATGATGAATATAACTTACCCTCAAATAATTCAGATTTGAACAAGGCTTGGGGGAGGGGGAGAGAGAAAGGAGGGTGAAGAAATGATAAAGCATATTAACAATAAGTGAACTTGGTAAAGGGTATAATCAGTAGGTTTCTAGATCCAGAATCAAACCACACCTTACCACCCAGTACAAAACAACCTACCTCAAGCTACCATTCTCATTACCCTGATTCTAGTCTTGTACATCCTGTAGTCCCACAGCAGCCAATGTGAGCCTTTGAAAACATAAATAAGATCATGTCACCATCCTGCTCATAAACCCACAATGGCTTCCCACTGCATATATATAATAAAATCTAAAGACCTCTATAGCCCTATATCTTGCCCTTTGGTTTTCTTTTTGGCCTTACCTTCTCTATGCACCCCATCCCTCCCTCTCTTTTCTTCAATCATCCTGTCTCCTTGAATTAGTCAAGCATGCTTCTGCCTCAGAGTCAGCACTCCAAATTTATATTCATTACTACTAATATTTTTTAGTATAGTCAATATAAAAATCTTTGATGCTATTTAAAATGTTCAGTATTTTTGTTTTTTGTCATAGGATTAAAAAATAAATAAAGCATAACAACAAATGAAAACTAGGTCATAGCTAGCAGCCAAAACAATATAGTGGCAATGAATCTGAAGTTATCAACAATAAAAAGTAAACATTTCCATATCAGAATCTTATTTCAGTTTAAGCTGCCATAAATTTTAATACTATTATAAAAAATGCCTTTTATTTCATCTTTTTAGAACTGATGCTTAAGAAGTTCTTATGGGAAAGGTCTGTATTTTTAATAAGCATTTATATTTCCTCATAACAAAAAAAGCCTATCCATGTATTCAATCTTATGCTATTGTGTTTTATTGAAGTTATTTGTTGGAAGAATAAATGATTTCTCAAAGGAAGCAAATTACATATTATGAATAGTAAAATAATCATATCTGAATGTTTCCATTGAATGTATATTAATTTAATAAAGTTGCACATGTAAGCAGGCCTTTATCAGCCTGCTACTACAAAGTCATAGGAAAGAAAACTACTTTTAAGGAATAAGAGGTAAGTGAATGCATAATCATAATTTAATTTTGTGGAGGATTTAAGTGCATTCGAATTAGAAGCCAAAAATGACATGTCAGAAAGCAGAAGGGCAAAAAGTTAGTCTTCTGGTGTTCTCGGCAGAAATACTGAAGATAAGAGACAAATTCTGAATTCCAAATGAAACTAGTTCTTTCAGGAGGATGAAGAAGGATAGAGTTGGGGACCAGAGCTGATTAGGAGGTCATAGATAGAGATTTCCCTGAACTCACTGCATTCTAACTATGTTGAGTGATACCTTCCTTTCATGTCTATCAGGGAAAGATTATTTTGTTTCTGTTTTTGTTTTCTTTTAGATCCATGAAGTTACAGCTTCATTTGTCAAAGACACTAGATTCTTTGAAATGCTTTATTTTAAAAGTATCATAGTGGAACAGGCTGAACATTTTTATGGTAATAATTCTGTGAAACAGACCATATTATGTGAGCTTGTGCACTTGTCTCAAGAAGTATAGGTGAGGGACATATATGTCATTTTAAGAAATATGATTAAACGCCCAAGTAACATAATACCAAAAAAATATATAATTAACCATTTGTCTGTCTTTCTGTCTATGAACCGTGGTTTTGTTGTTGTTGTTGTTTTTCCATATTCTCTTAACATCTAAAATTATAAAAATTTTACCTAGTTGTAGTCATGGGTTCAGATTTTAAGTTTTTTAAAGATTTAAAAAATTTTTTAAGTGATTTTTAAATATTTTAGTGCATAATATGTCATGAAATGAATGCAAAATAATTAACCATTTTATCATTTGTGAATATTTAGGAAGCATGTATGATCTTAATTTTTGGTAGTGTAGAGATTTTTTAAAAACCTGAATCCGTTTTGTGCAGTTTGGATTAATTGCAATGTTTAGTCCAGTGAATAAAAAGTTGGTTAAAGCAGTGTTAGCGGTGCGCCTGGGTGGCTCAGTCGTTAAGAGTCTGCCTTTGGCTCAGGTCATGATCCCAGGGTCCTGGGATCGAGACCCGCATCGGGCTCCCTGCTCAGCGGGAAGCCTGCTTCTCCCTCTCCCACTCCCCCTGCTTGTGTTCCCTCTCTCATGCTGTGTCTCTCTGTCAGATAAATAAATAAGATCTTAGAAAAAAAAAAAAAAGCAGTGTTAGGAATTCTACAGAGGGCTACTGACTATATATTAGTAAAATATAAAATACTCAATTATTTTATTTTATTTCATTTTTATTTTATTTTTTTAAAGATTTTATTTATTTGACAGAGAGAGAGAGAGAACACAAGTAGGCAGAGGGAGAGGGAGAAGCAGACTCCTCGCTGAGCAGAGAGCCCGATGCTGGGCTCGATCCCAAGACCCTGGGATTATGACCTGAGGCAAAGGCAGACGCTTAACCGACTGAGCCACCCAGGCACCCTATACTCAATTATTTTAAATATTCAGAATAAGAAAAATAAACATTTAATAATTAAGGAAAATGCTCCAAAGCATAATTTGACCACATAAAGCCTTTGAACAGTGAGGAGCAAGGAGAAAAGAAAGGCAAGCAAGAGAGAGGGGGAGCTAGAGAGACATATTCAAGGAGACAGGCACACTGGAAACAGTCTCTGTTTTTCCTGTCTCTTCATTATTGGAGCTGTGTATGCATCACCTCTAGATTTCAATCTGTACGACTGCTTAGAACATTTCTGCCTTTGGGAAGAGGGAATGGCAGTAGCCCCAATCAAGTCAGCTGCTGTCACTTTAATTATGCACCTGAGTTCTTGTCCCTGATGTGTTGTCTGATTCCCCTGTGCCTGAGTCCCAGCCTTTTTTCTAGGAAGGGTGTGTAAGCTCCTATGGAGCAGAACTTCTCCTGTACTTTTTTCTTGATTCAGTCCTACCCCTATGAATGGTTTCTATTTTCAGCTTCAGGTTCTTTTGAATGATGAGTAGATCTCCGGTTCTTTTGTTATTGTGTTCTGTATATCTACTGGAGATCCCATCTATTGTTGAATTTCCCATCACTGTAACTGATATTAACCTTCTCTGACCATGCCGGGCAGCACAGGTCCAGTCCCCCAACCTGCCTTGCCTATGGATGGATATTTACTCAGTCTTCAGATGTGGGTCATCTCAGGCTAGTCCATCTCACAGCCACTCAAAACCCAGGGACAACTCAACAAAGTTTGGTATATAGTGGTGCTTAAAACTATCTTGCCAGTTTTTAAACCTTTAAAAAATATTCAACAGGCAAACATTTTGAACTCCCTTTAACAATGTTTGCATAATTATATTATTTAGCAGAAAGTCAGCTGCAAAAGCTCTAGCACTGGATTGGATAGTTCAATAACTCATTTTAAATTATATGCAGAGGGTTTTGTATAAATGTGAAGAATCAAGGGAAGGTGAGGATAAGCCATGTATGAAGAAAGAATATAAGATTTAAAATCTGAAGGGCTGAGTTTGAGATGCAGGTCCATCTCCTTATTCACTATGACACTGGGTCAGATATTTAACAACCCTGAGCCTCAGTTTCCTCATCAGCAAATTGGTGATGATAGCCATCTAAAGGGCTGAGAGAGGTTAAGTTGAATAATATAATGGGTTTTTGATAGTTTATTGTCTCTAAGGTAAGTTTTTTCCTACGTACAAACTCTGTGAATAAGTCCCAAGCATACCTGGGATACATTCCAAACTTGCAGGCTGTGGCCTAGGGAGTCACTCATATATGCACTAAATATTTTTTAGCCTTTCAAAAACATACTCCTCATAATCAAGTAGCTCACCATCTAGTGAACCTGGGTTGGGGAAAATCCTTATAATGAGGACAGCAGTGCAAAGATGAACCATTCCCTGAATGATGTTACTTATAAATGCTTAGAGTGTTGTTTTGGATCAGATAACAAATTAGAATAAAAAAGTTGATATTAGCTATATGGTCTTACTTTCTCTGGGCTTTAAATCATGCAGAAATATGAAAAAGAAGGAAGAAAGAAAGATCCAAGCTGCCAGGTATTGATTGTTTGGATTGTGAAGGGAAAAACTGCTGGGAAGAGCGATTTTCTGCACCTAATTTGAAAGCCAAAGAGACCAAAGAGATACCTCTCCCTCTCTCTTTATTCACTCAGCAAACATTTCTGAATCCCTGTTCTCTGTTCTGTCTTCTGTTAAGTTCCAGGAATTCAAAAGCAGAGCCTCCGCCCTCGTGGTTTGCTGTGTCTGACTGGAAGGCACAGATGGAAATCATCACAATACAGAGTGCCAATCAAGCTATGTACAAAGACTGTGAACACTGGAGAAAAGCAGTTGGTTTTATTTATTGGGGTCATGAAGACTATTCTTGGTCTTAAAAAATGATCTGAGGTCACGAGAAATCGAAGACTTTTCCAGGAAAATGAGAATTAAACAAAAACATAGGATGTGAAGAAATTACATAACATATATAGAAACAGTGCATGATATGGGAGAGCATTGTGGAAGGGATCAGAGTTAGAGAATTTAGTGGCTTGAGTAGTCTAAGTGAATGGTCAGCAAACTATGGCCCATGGGCTGGCCCACTACTTGTTTTAGTAAATAAAGTTTTATTGGAACACAGCCACACCTATTAGTTTAGGTATTATCTATAGCTGCTTTCAAACTACCACAGCAGAATTGAGGAGTTGTGAAGAGACCGTATACCCTGCAAGCATAAGGTAGGAGTAGTTTGCTGAATCCTGGTCTAGGTAATAAATGACAGAGGACTGTACTAAGGAAGTAGTAGCATGCCATGAAGAGAAAGAGACAGATTTGTGAAGCATTTTAGAGAGAGAATTTTTTCCCAAAGGATATATTTATTTGTATTGCTTTTCTTTGCCTTGTATTACATATCTCTGTAAAAGTAATAGATATGTATTGCAAATAATTTAAATAATGCAGTGTATATAAAGTAGATAGTAAAAGAAATTTCACATAACACAATGTATAAAGAGAATGTGAATGTCTTCAGAGGCAATTATTGCTAACAGTTTGAGGTACATTTTTTAAAAAACTTTTTCATGCATATACACTTATTCATTTTCATTTGTTTCTTTTATAAGTTGAGCCATTTTATACAGACTATTCTGTAATCTGCTTTTATCACTGAACAGTAAACCACAGACCTCTTTCCATGTCATGACATGTACATCTATCTCATGCCCATTAACAGTTTTATATTTTAAATATTCTTTTGTAGAGAAATCCAATTTAATTATTTATTCATTCCATAGATATTTATTGAGAAATGTAGTGTTTTTCTGTGGAATTGTCTACCTAGTACCCCCCCCCACACACACACACATGTTCCATGAACTGCTCCTTCCACATCCATTTGTGTACCATGCTGGTATCATCCTTGTAGAATTTAATCCTTTCTCTTGGCCTCCATTCTTTTGTGCAAGTGTGGGTCAGGATTACAGTGGGAGCTGTAGTCATCTGAAGGGTTGGCTTGGATGGAGGTTCCACTTCCGAGAGGGTTCATTCACATGGCCTTTTGGCAGGATACCTCAGCTCCTCACCACACGGAACTCCCCAAAAGACCACTTGAGTAGCCCTATAACTTGCTAGCTGGCTTTCCCCATAGCAAATGACCCAAGAGAGCAAGACAGAGGCTGAGATATATTCTGTGACCTGGCCTCAAAAGTCATATGCCATCATTGCCACAATAATATCAGTTACACAGGTCAGCTCTATTCAACATGGGATAGTACTACCATAGGGCATGGAAACTAGGAGATGGAATTCACTAGGGGTCATTTCGGAGGCTGACTACCACAGGCCTTTGAGAAAGAAGTTAGGCCTTCCCTAGATTCTCTTCTCCTTCTTCTGACTGGAAACTAGATATAGAGACCCATTCTAGAACATAAAGACGGTGACAACACCCTGTGGATTGCAGAGCCACAAGATGCAATGATTATGTATCCCTGAACCAGATTCCTCTAATCAAATTAGAAGAGGAGGTCTGAGCATCCTCTAGGTAACAGTGGTCTCATGATATCACCTCTTGATATAATAACTGAATGGATTTAGGGATGGCCTCCCTCTGAAGACAGGATTTGAATGTGAAACATTTGGTACATATAATTCTCTATAAATATTTTCATGTGTCTGCCTGGTTCAGATCTTCAAACCAAGGGGGCATGTTTGAATAACAAAGACCTTGAAAACCAGGATGTAGAGACTTGTCTCCTCTGGAGACATTTGCTTATATTCTTTTTTTTTTTTTAAAGATTTTATTTATTCATTTGAGAGAGAGAGACAGAGAGCACAAGCAGGGGGAGGGGCAGAGGGAGAGGGAGAAGCGGACTCCCCCCTGAGCTGGGAGCCTGACATGGGGCTCGATCCCAGGACCTGGAGATCATGACCCGAGCCGAAGGCGGATGCTTAACTGACTGAGCCACCCAGGGACCCCCGCTTATATTCTAAGATAATAAAGAGCTTCCCTCTTTTCTTTGGAGGGGATTTGTTTACAGTTCAGAATAAAACTCCCTCTTTCTCTCCAGAGGGGGAATGGTTATATGTACAGCAGCACCTGTATAAGCTCCAAGTCTCATAATTTTGAGTCTCCTCTCCTGCGATGCATCCTTGCCACCTGTGCAGGTAATATGTGGCTTTCATTCATGTTGCTACACAGAGACAGGGGCTGGGGGAACTGGTGCTAAAATGCTGCTCTGGCTGTTTTGCTGTAAGTAAGAAAGGGTTTCTCTCATCCTAAAAAATCTTGTTTCTTCTGTCTAGATATCTATGTCTGTAGCTGTATTCATAACTATATCTGCATCTATATCTATCAACATTGTGGCAGGCTTAATTTGTTAGCTTGCAAGTAGGATAAAATATCTGACGTTTGACAGTTTTTAACAATTAAGAACAACATTATGCCAATAAATTGGAAAACTTAGGTGAAATGAACAAATTCCTTCAGAGACACAAATGACCAAACTCAATAAGGAAGAAATAAATAAATAGAATTAGATTTTTTTATCCTAAAAAATGGAATTTACAGTTAACAACCATCCTACAATGAAAACTTCAGTCTCAGATGCCTTCACTGAAATCCCTCCAAACATTTAGAGAACTAATTCTCTGCAAACTCTTCCAGAAAACTAAACAGGAGGGACCTCTTCCCAATTCATTTTATGAGGCAAAAATTTCTTTGATACCAAGACATTACCAAAAAAAGAAAACCACAGGTAACTATTCCTCATAAATGTAGATGAAAAACTTTGAACAAAAGTTTTTGTGAATACAATACAAATATGTGAAAAGGATAATATATCATGATCAAGTGGACTTTATTCCAGAAATCCAAAATTGATTTAACATTTGAAAATCAATCAGTGTAATTCACCACGTTAAAAAACTAAACAAGAAAAATCATAGGATTTTCTCAATAGATGCAGAAAAGCATAGGAGAAAACTTTGGGTTACCTGACACTTTCTTGAATATGACACCAAAAGCACCATCTATTAACAAATTGACAAATTGGATTTCATCAAAATTAACCCATTTTGCCCTGCAAGAGGCATTGCTTAGAGAATGAAAGACTAGCTATAAACTGGGTAGAAAATATTTGCAAATGAGATATACTGGATAAATGACCTGTAGACTATATAAAAGAACTTTCAAAACTTAATAGTACAAAAACCACCCACAAAAATGATCAAAAACATTTGAACAATTAAGAAGATTTACAAATGGTAAATAGGCACATGAAAAAGGTTCAACATCATTAGTAATTAGGGAAATGTAAATTAAAACCACTACATACCTATTAGAATGGCTAAAATTAAAATGATTGATTTTGGGGAAGGTATTTGGGAAATGGAACTCTCATACACTGTTGATGGGAATATGAAATGGTACAACCACTTTTGGCAACAGCTTGACAATTCTTATGAAGTTAAACCTAGCCTTTCATATGATCCAACCATTTCATCTTAGGTATTTATCAAAAGAAATTAAAATGGGTGTCCACACAAAGACCTGTATGCAAGCGTTGATAACAATATTATCTGCAGTAACTAAAACCTGGAAACTGCTCAAATGCCTATCAAAAAGGGAATGAATAAATAAATTATGGAATGTATTATAGTAGAATACTCCTCAGCAATACACTTGGAATTATATTTGGTGCTATCTGCTTCTCTAGCAGAGGAAAACATAGGAGACATTAGAGTAGAAGACAAAACAAAACCTTTTGAGAGCGGCTTATACCAACAAAAGGTTGTTAGCAGTTGTAAAAATAATTACTTCAGTAGAGAGTGCCAGTGGAGGGCCATGTAACTGAGGCCGGGACATACTATGTAACATACTTTCATAAAAATGAAATGTGGCATTGAGGTGTGCTTATTTGGGAGCATTTGGTTTATTGGGCTATCTCTATTGGATATTATCTGTGTTATTGGCTTTCCTTTCATTTATTTTTTTTAAGATTTTATTTATTTATTTGACAGAGCAAGAGAGGGAGAGACAGAGCAAAGTAGGGAGGGCAGCAGAGGGAGAGGGAGAAGCAGACTTCTGCTGAGTAGGTAGTCCAATGCAGGGCTGCTCCATCCCAGGACTTCGAGATTATGACCTGAGCCGAAGGCAGATGGTTAAACCACTGAGCCACCCAGGCGCCCCTCCTTTTCTTTTAATAATAATCTCATGTATCTATGTCGTGTCCATTGAATTTAGATTTGAGGATTTGGTGGAGAGTTGAGATAAGCTGTTTTTTTGGTTAAGGACTCTGAAAGACTTTGTGAGTAATTTAAGCCTTCTGTGGTAGAAGTGAATTGGAAATAAATATATATGTATATTTGTGTCACAGTCTATTTACTTGAGCTATCGGATTTTAAATGATCAAATAGTATCCTTGCCCTTTGAAATTTTGATGACCTAATTAGCCGGTATTAATTATGGTTCAACTATTTCAATCTTTTAAAGTAAAAAATACAACTCCATTCTGAATGGCATATGCTAGCATCAAATACCAGAAAACCTTGTTTTCTAGATATAGGATGTTCCCACTCAAGTAATATAAAATCAAATGCAGACTTTGGCTTATGTGCCATAGTTTTCTTACCTTGAGCTGGAGAATGACATTTATGAAATAAATTCCTTTCTAGAACAGTTAACATTTTTGGTTTCTTCCATAAAACCAATTTCATAATTTTCTTCTAAATACAAAAGAAAAGAAAAACGCCAGGCAGCTTAGACCTGACTCATGTTGATTGCATTCCATGACTTTTCTTTTAACTTTCTAATGGATTAGGAAATAAGGACAAGAAATTGGCTTAATAATAGTATCCTATAGTATTCCTGATACTCCTTTGTCAAGATTTGTGCTTGATTTTTGGCCACCTACTTTGTTGCTGGTTTTCTAGCAGTCTGTATTCCCAGAATTGTTGGTTGATATAATCCAATGTAATTCCTTGAATCTGGTATAGTCCCTCCTCTGAAAAGTTATATCATGGTCATAATTTTATTTCAGAGACCTCTGTTTCAGGTTAGGAGAAAAACAAAGAAAGCAGAGAAAAAAATTATGGGCAAACATTTTGAAAATAAATGCCATCAACCACAGAGAGTATTTGGTGATGTTGCATATAATTTTATGTAAACTATTACCACTAAAGGAAAGCAAATAAAAGCAAAGCCCTGATAAGTTTGGATCTATTAACCTCTTCCTGAGAGGAAATTCAAAGACAATCCCAGGGATCTTTAGCAGAAGGAGAATCTAAAAGAGAGAATCTATATATAACCACATTTGTGACTAAAATTTACATGTTGGATTCAGATTATTCTTTATACAGTTGGATATAAAAAACTGTTAATAGCTGGTATCAGAGTTCTTTTAATTCTACTGAGGAAATAGTTTGATAGAATCACCTGACATGGAAATGAAATCCTAAAAGGATGGATTATCAGAAGCCAAACAAACAAAGGAAAAAGTTTAACTTCCATTTATTATAAACAAGAATTTGAGGGAAGGAGAAAGAGCACAACAGAGAGAAAGAGAGAAAAGTATAGGTAAGCATTTTTAAAAGCAGAAATGTCTCTAAAGTTCATTATTCTGAAATGCAAAATCCCTGCTCTACCTCCCCAAATCCTCAGTGAAGATTTGAGAATCCTGTTTTACAAGTTGAGAGAAGAGACTGATTTCCAAAACTGGGTTTGTATTGGTTTCTTATTGCTGCTATGACAGGTAACCATTAGTGGCTTAAAACAACACACATTTATTACCTTGCATTTTTGGAGGTCAGAAGTCCAAAAATGGGTCCTATAGGGTTATATGAAGATGTCAACAGGGCTGGAGGCTCTAGGGGTAATCTGTTCCTTGTCTTTTCTAGGTTCTAGAACCTTTACTTCCAACCTAACAGCATCACATCTTCAAATTTCTCTCTCTGCATCTGTCTTTAAGTCTCCTTCTCAGACTGACTCTCCTGCTTCCCTTCTTCCATTGTAAGGACCCTTGTGATCACATTGGGCCCACCTGCAAAATCCAGGTTAATCTCTCAAGATCTTTATTTACAACTGCAAAGCAAAGCAAGGTAACATATTCACAGGTTCTGGAAATTAGTATGTGGACATCTTTGAGGGCCTATTACTTTGTCTACCACAGTGCTCCTGCTGGGAAGAACAGAATGTGCAGGTGAACAGTATCTTGATCTCTAAAATGAATCAATTCAGAGGAAGCAGGGAGCTTGAAGCCAGAGGGAATCATGAGAATGTGCCTTTCATAGTTTTTGAGCAGGACAATTGCATGATCATAATATCTGTTCTTTGGGGGGATAATTTTGTGATAATATGAAAGAAGGATTGTAACATAAAGATAAATAACAAAATACTTAACAGTTCAAGAGAACAATAGGTTTGTCACAAAGCAGTACATGATTAATCACCAAAAGAACTCTAAAGACAATAATTACTATTGGAATTTTTAAAATGTAAATTTGGGTAATGATGATGAGTGAAACTGTTCTAATGAGGCCAAGGACATGCATTTGATTTCTTTGTGGGTCAGTATGTTCCATGGCTGAGTTAAACACAGCCACAGGAATGTGGGAGAGTCGTAAAGAAAATCAAGTAAGAAAACAAGGTAGAGTGGTGCTAACATTTCACTTCTCTGGGAAAAAAAAAAAAAAAAAAAAAAAAAAAAAAAAAATCCCAGTTTTTATGTTTTGATGATGTTAGTATTTTACATATTGAAGATGGTACTTTAGTCATATAATTGGACAAAATAGGTTTTATAAGATTCATACTTCTGTAAATATGAATACATTTAATTTTCTGATCATAGACATGCTTCTAAAGATGTGTGTAAATAAAATTTACATAAACTCTCTAATATTCCAAATATATTTCTTACATGAACTTTATGAAAAAATATGTCAAACAGAGAAAGACATGTATCATATGACCTCACTGATATGAGGAATTCTTAATCTCAGGAAACAAACTGAGGGTTGCTGGAGTGGGGGGGGGGGGGGGGGGGGGATGGGGTGACTGGGTGATAGACACTGGGAAGGGTATGTGCTCTGGTAAGTGCTGTGAATTGTGCAAGACTGTTGAATCTCAGATCTGTACCTCTGAAACAAATAATGCAATATATGTTAAGAAAAAAAAAAAAGAAGAAGATAGCAGGAGGGGAAGAATAAAGGGGGGGAATCGGAGGGGGAGACGAACCATGAGAGATGACGGACTCTGAAAAACAAACTGAGGGTTCTAGAGGGGAGGGGGTGGGGGGATGGGTTAGCCTGGTGATGGGTGTTAAGGAGGGCACGTTCTGCATGGAGCACTGGGTGTTATACGCAAACAATGAATCATGGAACACTACATCAAAAACTAATGACGTGGGGCGCCTGGGTGGCTCAGTTGGTTGGGCGACTGCCTTCGGCTCAGGTCATGATCCTGGAGTCCCGGGATCGAGTCCCGCATCGGGCTCCCTGCTCGGCAGGGAGCCTGCTTCTCCCTCTGGCCCTCCCCCTCTCATGTGCTCTCTGTCTCTCTCATTCTCTCTGTCTCAGATAAATAAATAAAAAATCTTAAAAAAAAAAAAAAAAAAAAAAAAAAAAACTAATGACGTAATATATGGTGATTAACATAACAATAAAAGAATTAAAAAACTAAAAAAAAAATCAGTGTGCAATTTTGCTCCATAAAGAGAAAATTTATATAAGAATAATTATAATTATTCTTTGTAATTATTCTTTGTAGTTATAATACAAAGTTTGCTTGATGAACAGAAATTTAGATCAAGAATTAGGAGAGGCCAGTGGTATATTATATAGAATAATGGCTTTGAAATGTAATAGTAGATCTGAGTCTTAACTCTGCTTTTGATTAGTTGTATGATTTTACATAATTTACCTTTCTGAATCTTTGGTTCTGTTTTATAAAGTAGAGATAATAATGCCTACTATTAGGATTATTTTGAGGATTAGAGATTATTTGTGTATTATGGGTGTACCACAAATGGTATTTTTATTAGCTATTATCCTGATTCATACGTTCAATGTCAGTAACCTAATACATCCATCTCCATAACAGGGACACACTTGCTTTTAGGACCAGAGGGATTAAATTTAAAATATGATTTTAAACAATCTTGTAATTGTCTTTTCTCTCATTATTTAAAAAAATATTTTCCCTCTTTTCTGTCTTCCATTGTTGTTGTTACGATTGTCAGCTGTCTGTCCAATTGTCTTTACTTTGTTGGTAACCAGTCTTTTCTCTCCTGTTGACAAGTGTAAATCACAAATGTTATATGGGTAATGTGAATAGTTACAAGTGTCATGGTTTTAACATGGTGAAAATGAACCAATTGCTCATAGGCACATAAAATTCTTGCTGATATTAAAGAGAATTTTTTTTTCTTTTGAGACTTTGTAGAAAATCACATAATGAATATATTTCTCAATATTTACTTTCCAAACTACCTTAAAATAGCTCCTCATCCTCCATTACTATATTCCCTTACTCATGTAGTTTTCCTCATAGGACTGACTGCTTCTTGACACTGAGTTTTATATGTATATATTGTCTGTCTTCCCACCCCACGAATACCCAGAAATCAACTGCTCTATCACACCAACTACATTGGTGTTTGCTGGCTTTGTTCACAATGACCGTATTAGTTTGCTAGGGCTTTCATAGCAAAATACTATAGGTTGTGTGGCTTAAGCAAAAAGTAATATATATTCTCAATGTTCTGGAGGCTAGCAGTCTAAGATCAAGTTGTCGACAGGTTTGGTTTTTCCTGAGGCCTCTCTCCTTGGCTTGAAGATGGCCACCTTTTTGCTGTGTTCTCACATGACCTTTTCTCTGTGTATGCACATCCCTCCTATAAGAATACCAGTTACATTGGATTAGGATCCCAGCCCTACAGCCTCACTTTAACTTAATTATTTTTTAAAGACCCTATTTCCAAATATAATCACATTCTGAGGTACTGGGAGTTCGGGCTTCAAAATATGAACCTGGGAGGGACACAATTCGGTCCATAACACTGAGAAAGGGAGCCTGATTGGCTTAGTTTCAGCTCAGGGTCACACAAGTCAGAATAGTAAGGAAAAAGGAAACCATACTCAGAAGAAGATAGGAGAAAAAGTGCTAGTTATTTAAAAAAACAAAAACAAGACACTGATAATCGCCATGTGTTTCCTAAGGAGGACTTGAAAGGCAGCTATTCTGTGTTGCTAGTTAAATGCAGATACAAAAGCTCTGGTTTCAGCTAATTTTTCATTGTGGTAAAAAAATACATAACACAAACTTTATTTCTTAACCATTTTTAAGTATACAGTGTAGTAGTGTTAACTATATGCACAGTGTTTTACAGGAGACCTCTAGAACACTTTTTAAATTTTATTATGTGATGTTAATCACCATACATTACATCATAAGTTTTTTTTAAGTTTTTGAACATTTATTAATTTATATACAGTAAAATTCACTCTTTTTGGTGTACAGTTCTATAAATCCTGACAAAAGCAGAGTCATGAAACCACTACCGCAATCAAGATACAGAATAGTTCAATCCTCCCCAAAAGCTCCCTCATGTTGTCCCTTTCTCATCAAATTTCCTTTCTACTCTTAACCCTTAGAAGCCACCAGTATGTTGTTGTTTTTTTGGTTTTTTTTTTGTTGTTGTTCTTGCCAGAATACTTTGCCTGGAATGTTCTTTTTTTATTATTATTATGTTATGTTAATCACCATACATTACATTATTAGTTTTTGATGTAGTGTTCCATGATTCATTGTTTGCGTATAACACCCAGTGCTCATTCAGTATGTGCTCTCTTTAATACCCATCACCAGGCTAACCCATCCCCCCACCCCACCCCCTCTAGAACCCTCAGTTTGTTTCTCAGAGTCCATAGTCTCTCATGTTTGTCTCCCCCTCCGATTTCCCCCCCTTCATTTTTCCCTTCCTGCTATCTTCTTCTTTTTTTTTTAAACACATAATGTATTATTTGTTTCATCTTTCAGAACTAACTGAAACTCCAGTCCCATTAAACAACTCCCTTTTTCTCTTCCCCAGGCCTCCCCCGTCCCCTCAACTACCATTCTACTTTCTAGGAGTTTAACTACTCTAGATACCTCAAAAGTGGAATCATGCAGATTTGTCTTTCTATGACTTTTTTCACTCAGCTGATGTCTTCAAGGTTCATTTATGTTACAGATAGTAGTTTTTTTTTTTTTTTAAGGCTGAATGATTAGTTTCAGCAGTGTTTAAAAAGGCAACAATAAGCTTTGCCAAAATATTCTATCACCTTTACTCCATATATCTCTTGCCACTTTTTTTTTAATTTGCCTCTTCTTTTATTTAAGTGTCCAAAGTTGTTTTTAATGTAGGTCTTTATGTAGAAAATACTATTCAACCATATATGAAAGTGTTCTGTGTTTTCATGAAACTGATTACTGCGTTTACATTGGGCTTTCTTTCTTCCTTTCTCACTTCCCTTTCTCCCTCCCTCCCACTCTTCCTTCCTTTCTTTATTGTGTATTTATTGAGTGTCTACCTTGTGTTAGCCTTTGTGGTAAGAATTGAAAATTGAAGGAAAATTCTATTGCAGCAAAGCTTCTGAGGTCTTATATATCCGAGAATATTTTATTATGTCTTCACATTTTAGTAGCTACATAGAAAATTCTAGATTCTAAGTACTTGCTCTTTAACATTTTAGAGACATTTCTTCATCATCTTATTGCATCCAGTGTTGCTACTGAAAAATCTGAAGTCAGTTTAATTTTTATTCCTTTATATATTACCTGTTCTTCCTCTTTTTAAGCTTTTACACATGCTCTCTTCATCTTTGATATTAAATAGTGTTACTCCAATGTTTCAGTGTAGATTTTTCCTTTGTTTCTTCTTTTTAGCACTTTTCAACCTGAAATATTTCACCTTTTTTGAAAAAAAATAGGAAAATATATCTTCATTATTTCTTTAAATATTTCCTCCTAGCCAAAGGCTTTGAGAAGCAGCCAAGTAAACACTGAGAATTCATTTGATCCATATTCTTGGAATATTTTATTCACAAGGTTCAAATATATAGGTTATATTTCTCTTTCTCTAAATCCAGTCATACAAAATGATTCTGTAATGAATGATAATGTACATGCTTTCTATGTTTTCAGTTTTCAGAATCAACATATAGACAAAGAATGAAAGAACTAATAACTGTTAGAGAATAAAATGCAAATTCAATAAAACTTGACAGTACAATAACGGTACATCTGACTAAGGTTGAGAGGTGGAAGGAGGAAGGTGAAATAGAATGAGGTACAGAAAGAAGTACTAGGGTTTTTTTCATATTTTATAGTTAGGAGTTAGGAAATGTAAATAAAGAATGAGATGTTTCAGGCGATTACTTCAAATTTTCAAGTAAACCTATAAAAAATAAGGTAATAAAAATGAATGGGGAAGGGAAGGTGTAGAGGGAGTGAGCTCATCTTTTCTGGAAGAGAGAACAGTTGATAAAAGAAATGGAGGTGTAAAGGCATAAGCACATTGTTATATGCTTATATAGATAACCTTTAGAAGATAACCTAGAATCCAGGCAATCTTTGTTATAGCAAAGATAACTTCTAGAAAAAGTAAAGCCAGAAATGGTACAAAATAATTGTTGTCTGTGAGGAGTCGACCTGGGAGTGGGAGGCAGGAACAAAAATTGTTTTTAATTTTAAGCCCTTCTATATTGTCAAAATTTTTGTTTCTTTGTGCATCTATTACTCTTATGATAATAAAATAAAGACTTTTTATTTATAAAGAAGTGTCTGCTAGGGGCGCTTGGGTGGCTCAGTCCGTTAAACATCTGCCTTTGGCTCGGGTGGTGATCCCAGGATCCTGGGATCGAGCTCCGCATCGGGCTCCCTGCTCGGGGGCCTGCTTCTCCCTCTCCCTCTGCTGCTCCCCCTGCTTGTGCTCTCTCACTCTTTCTCTGTCAAATAAATAAAATCTTAAAAAAATAAAAGAACTATCAGCTATCCTGGGGAAAGACAAACATGATCTTCAGAATATTTTTTGTGTTTCTATATTCACGTCCTTAAAATATTATCTGATTATCTTCAGATTACTCTGTCTACTGATCATGACAGAAGGCTTATTACTATTAAAAAAAAAAAGAAAAAGAAAAAAAGAATTCTAGAATTCAACTGCTCAATTGGGTTAGGACTTTATGGACATTCGTTATTTCTGTCCAACCTGTAAGTCTTAATTTAAATTTTCCATCTAAATTGTCCTGGACTGTTACCATGGGGACAATTATGAAAGTTCAAAAATAAAATTTAATAGATCTTTATATTTTGAACCCTCCAATAATAATAGTGAGGGTTTATTTTCAAGTGCCTTCTGTTGGGATATTTACTTATACCTTGACGTCTTTTGTAATTTATCCTTTCTCGTAGTTACTATTCAGTGCATTTATTTCTTGTGGCAGCATGCATCTAGACATACTTAAAACTAATTGCCTGTGTCTGGAGGTGAACAGTTTTTCTATTTTATTTGTCCTTGTTCTGGTGAATGAATGTTAGATTTGTTGTTTTTTAAGATAGTCCCTAGTCAGCAGGTGAATGTGCTTAGGATACTAGTGATCCATGCATTTTCTTGAACTGATATTAAAGTGGAATGATTTTTATAAAGACTCTTTGTCAGTAAAAGCTTAAGCAAGCTACCTAAAGAAGAAAATTACACAGGATTGCAGAAGTCAAATAACTAATCATGTGGATACTTAGTTATTTCTTCTCTAACCCTAGATTCCATTCCTTCTTATTTCCTGATAGTGTTTAGAATGATTTCTGTTCACTCTTGTATTTAGGGCTAAGGCATTTACATTACATTACCAAAGAAAAGAGAATAAACATTTGAAGAAGACCATTGCCTTCATATCTCAAATCTCAAATTATCCTAGTCAAATAAGTCAAATTCATTCAAATCTTTGAGTATTAAAAGCCTACTCTGTGTCCAGTATTGTGCAAAATATTATAGAGAATGAAAAAGAAATACTAGTTCCTGTCTTTGGAATTTTAGCCATCTAGCTGTGGTGACGGAATTTAGATAAATGAAATCAGTGTAAGATAAGAACTTGTAATATAATACCTATACTCCAGTGTTGCAAATGTAAATACTCTAACAATGCAGAAATGGTGACTCTCAAAGTGAGCCAAGGTAGTAAAAGTCAGTCATGGGAAAAGTATTCCTATCTCAGATTAAGGAATTGTTAAGACTTATATTAATTATTGAGGAGGAAATGGATGTCCAAGAAAGAGTGAGACTCTGGACATTTGGAAAGAGCATGTCTTATCTGCTCATTAGAGTATAGAGTGGTGCAGGGGGAATAGAATTGTGTTGTAACAGCTCCTTCCCTGCCTCTTCTGTGGTGAAAACCCCTTGATCCTACTTTTGTCGGATTCACTCAAATGATGGATATGGTAGTTGTAGGTTCCCTTATATTACCTTTGTGTTATCCCTGATCTTTCAATAAAGACATGTTACAAATGTCAATTTCCCATGTAACTATGGGTTTGACGGTATGGTAGGGAGGATTAAAAAGAAGTACCTGACCAATGTTTATGATAAAGTAGATAATGAATGAGCAGAGTTTTTCTCTGAAGCCAAACAGTGGTAGCAAAGGCCACCACTGGATGAGGACAGTTGTGATCAACAGTAAGGTAACCTTAGGAGGGTCATCAGCATCAAAGTAGCACTGCTGGTGTGAGGAAGAAACTGCTGACAGGACACGAGAGCACGTAGCAGGTAGCACCTGGAAGATGATCAGAGCTCACTTAGGCATAGTTTGGAAGGGAGCTGTTTTCTAGCAATGCAACCAGTAGAGGCTCATTCCATTGTATTTTGGGCCACATATGTGACCATTATTTATTCTGCAGGTTGCCCCTGATTCTTATTTGTGTTTTTATCACAACAAATAGGAAAGCTATCTGGTGTCCCATGTTTTAATGAAATCCTGAGTAGTGGTAGGTATTTTGAATCCAGGGATAGAAAATAGTAATGAGCTGGAATTAATAGATTTTTTTTAAACATGGAGATAGTAAATTCTTAGATCTCCATCTGTGAAAGGAGAAGATTGAACAAAACAAGGTCTATTTTTTTCTGGTAAAAATCTATTAGTCAACCCATTGCTGAGCCATATACATACTTTTTCACCCATCCTCCAGGGCCAAAGAAAAGATTATTTGATTCATTCCGCCTGCCTGCCCTCAACTCCCAAACTCAACCTTAAAAATGTTTTCACATAAAACTTTAGAAATCGAGTCACTTCATTTAGTTTTCTTGAAGAACATGCTGATGGAGTTTAGTATTCTTAATCTGTGTTTTGAAAAGATTAATACAAAGTAGGATCTATATTTCAACCTTGTTGTCCTCTGTGATGAATCAGTGACTGAAAGCCACCAACTTGGATGATGGTTCTACTACCCAAAATAAATGAAATGTATTTTTCCATATACAGGAAATACATGTTTATTGTAGAAAACAATACAGAATAAAGTATGAAGGAGACAAAAATCCATAATCTAAAAACATTGTCCGGAATCCTATGTTTTGTAAATAACAAGAGGTAACATTTTCTACATTTTAGTTCTGATGGTTTTCTATGCTGAGGTAGAGTATATTAATACCCTTAAACATATATGTGATGTGTGTGTGTATGTATATATTATATATATAATGTGTGTGTATATATATATATTTTTTTTTTACTTAACATGAAAACAAGTATTTTCTCATGTTAGACAATATTCTTTGTGGCTGCCAAATTCACTGTATCCCTGTACTATATTTTATACGATTTTTTCCCTATTGTTGTACCTTTAGTTTATTTCCATTCTTCGCTATCTTAAAAAAAGCTACAAAGAATATTTTCAAATACATGTCTTTGACTACATGTATAATGATTTCCTTGGTTTATCTATACAAAAGGGAATATATGGGTCAAAAATATGAACATATTTAAGCTCTAGAATAAATAACATCAAAATCTCCTTCCAGAAAATTTTACCAGTTTATATTACTACAAAAGTATGAGTGCTTGTCCTCATGTTTTCTTGCTATGGAACAAGTAATATGTCATTTTGATAGATGAAAATATTATTTTATTGTAATCGTATTTTGTACTTCTTTGGCTATATTTTTATATGTTTGCCCAATGGAAAAAATGGGTTGCTTTTTTATTATTAAATTTTTAGAGTTCTTTATATATTCTGGATACAAATCCTTTATCAAATATGTGATTTGCAAGTGTTTTCCCAGTTTGTAGCTTTTATTTTCATTCTCTTAGCAGCATCTTTTGAAGACCCTCATTAATATACTAGTATTTGATGCCTTTGTATCACTTTACTTACATTTTAAAAGGGGGAGGGAGGGAAGAGAGTGAAAGAGAGAGAGAGGGAGGAGGAGAGAGAGAAAGGTGAAGGAGGAGAGATGGGAGAGAGGAAAACTGGTTGGTTTAGGTTGAGTTGCATGCTCATTTGTCAGCCCAGGAAAGATGGCACTTCGATATTTTCACAAAGATGGCACATATGTGTATTCATCAAAAAGTATAAGAAAAGGGTAATGGTATGTGATTTTATCTGATGAAAGCTATGGGCCCTTTGTGTAGAAAATGCACAAATGCAATTACATGATATATTTTTTCATACAAATACATTCACAAAAATGGTCAGAATAAGAACACTGGTTTGATAATTCTGAAAATACAACTGCATGGTTTATAATTTGGTTTATTATAATTGAGCAATCTGATAATATCCTAATTTTGACTCAGGCTATAGTATTGTTTTTCTTTTGGAAAAGCTTTTGAAGCATAGAGAATTCTTCCTGGATACTTAAGCCTTTCGCTAGGCTATATCTTAAAATGGCTACTTGCTTTTCATTTTTACTTGAAGGCATTTTAAGTCCTTTCAGGTTTCAGGCACTTAAAAAACATTTCTAGGGGCGCCTGGACAGTGCAGTCAATTAAGCATCCAACTCTTGGTTTGGGCTCAGGTTGTGATTTCAGGGTCATGAGGTCAAGCCCTGCATTGGGCTCAGTGCTCAGCACAGAGTCTGCTTGAAATTCTTTCTCCCTCTCTACCTCCCCCCACAGTCTCTCTCTAAAATAAATAAATAAATCTTTAAAAATGTTCTAGGTAACTTTGTTTGATTTTATCTTTGATTCTTATAATTCTAAGGTTGGACTATACTATCTCATTAATGAATCACATTTGTACTTATTTTCTTTGTTAATTTCTTCTATGTATATCCCTTAAGCTAAGTAAGCAAAGTGATTTGCTGTAGAGCTTCATACAATGATAGAAATATCCAATATGGTAGTCACTAGCTACATGTGCACTTGAAATGTGGCTAAGCATGACTAAGGAACTAATTTTTAATTCTATTTAATATCAATTACTTTAAACTTAAATTTAAATATCCATCTGTGGCTAGATTCTACCATATTGGTTAAGATAGATCTTGGAGGTTTCACTGAAATTTAACTGAGACCCCATCTTACCACTGTGGCTAAGACCCTCAAACCCAGAAACAGCACTGATGTCCCTTGAGCTCAGTGGTCTCTGACTGTGATGGGAAAAGGGTAAATCTTGCTCCAATTTTTTTTTTCGTGTCATAAGAAATGCCAAGTTTATATTCTCTTCCAGGAAATAGAATTTTTTTAATGGATGTCTTTATTATCTGATAAGATTTGAAAGCTTTTATCCTTAGTGAAAATCTGCTTTGTTGCTAACAACTCTATTTGTCTTTGTCTGTGTGTGTGTATGAGAGAGAGAGTGAAAGAGAGACAGAGACAGAGACAGAGACAGACACATACACACACAAAAAGAGAGAGACATACAGAGAGAGAGAGTCATAAGGGGAAAGAGAAAGGACATAGGCTCCAATAAGCCTATTTCTCAAGCTCCCCCCAAGGGCTAAGGACTGTAGAAATTTTTACTCAAGCTAGTTTCATTTAGACAAATGTTACCTTATGTTACTTATCAGTGGAAATCTTATAATACTAAGGCAAGTCTTGACTTATTTTTCCCATGAGAACATGATTATGGGAGATATCTCCTCTCCAGAACTTCTATCTGCTGTCACAGATTTTCAAGTCTGTGTACTTGACAGACTCTGATGGAGAAGCTGTGTGATGTGGAAGGTGCAAGCCAATCATTTGAGGACCGAAGACACAAGGAGCATCACATGCTTTATTTAGATGGATTGTTGCTAGAATTTCATAGGTTTATCTCACTCTAAAACTAAGTCTGTGTACCATCTTGGTCAGATCTTCTGTCTCTAACGTTTCTTTACACTTTAATTCAAGTGACTATCCTTCGTAATTTCACCAAGGATAATTTATAGTGCCACCTTGAGGAACTTTGACATGAAATTGTTCATTTGAGAAGCATGCTGTAAGGGAAGGGGAGCAAAATCCCATATATCCAACCTTTGCATTGATTTTATTTATTTTTTTTTCATTTTTTAAAGATTTTATTTATTTATTCATGAGAGAGAGAGGCAGAGGGAGAAGCAGGCTCCCAAGGAGCAGAGAGCCCGATGCGGGACTCGATCCCAGGACCCTGGGATCATGACCTGAGCCGAAGGCAGATGCTTAACCATCTGAGCCACCCAGGCGCCCCGCATTGATTTTATTGTTATGAGGAAACTTCTAAAAGAAATTCCAATTCCAACTTGCTTTTTAAAAAGATTGCTTAGACAAAAAATGTGAAAAACTTATACCTATCTTTTAAAAAATATATTCCTAGGGGCGCCTGGGTGGCTCAGTTGTTAAGCATCTGCCTTCGGCTCAGGTCATGATCCCAGGGTCCTGGGATCGAACCCTGCATCGGGCTCCCTGCTCCGCTGGAAGCCTGCTTCTCTCTCTCCCACTCCCCCTGCTTGTGTTCCCTCTCTCACTGTGTCTCTCTCTGTCAAATAAAATCTTTAAAAAATATATATATATATATTCCTAATCACAACTTGAACCTAATGGCTGTTATTTTATTATTCCTCTTGTTTATCTTTTGCCTCTCATTGCTTTCTGCCTCTACTCCTCCTTTGTTTCTTCTGGGTATCCAGAAACGCATGAAATTCAGCTGTCTTGTAAAGTTAAAGCCCTGTTTTAAAAAGGTAAGCTTTTTATGGTTGATTTTAAGCTGCAAGTCATATCAAGACTGGTCTAAGCTGAAAGCCATTGCCAAAGACTTTTAGAAGCTTAGATAAGATAAACAGACATTTACAGAGGAATTTAAGATAGTTCTTAGAACATAAAACCCAGGCTCCAGGATCAATATCGGTTGGTTCATATCTTAAGAGGAATTCTATGTACAAAAATTGGATGAAAAAGGAAGATGGGGAAGACCATAAGGATTGCTTAAGAAGACTCTGAATTACACAGGAAACCAGAAGGATTTAGATAAGCTGTGGAATTGCTAAATTAAAAGATCTCCCAATGGTATATTTCTTCAAATCTCTTAGGATGTCCTTATTGATAATCAGATCACAGCTTCCTAGCTAAACTGAACTTTGGTTCTCCAGTATTTTTTTGTCTAAATCAAGCCCAGGTAGAAGATTACCACAAGTAGATTACCAAGTTCTTTGTGGACAAAAAATTCTGCTGATATTGTGAGAATTCTGGGGGATGAACTCATCGAGGTTCGGATTGCTCTTAAACTTTCATAATATCATCTAAAACCAGAAGCTAAGAAATACCTCAAGTCAATATAATAATCAAAAGCCAAATAGACAAAGAAGATTAGTCATACCTTATACTCGTCCCTGTGACACTCCAATTCTCCTAGTCAAAAAAAAAAAAAAAAAACAACAGTGAGTGAGGATACAGATTTGTTCAGGACCTTAAGCCCAAATAAATGAGTCATATTTGTACTCTGCTTCCCTGAGGTACCAAATCCCAACACTACTTTATCTTCAATACTAACATTATAATCACGTATTCTGCTTTCTTTAATGCTCCTTTAGATCAACATCGTCAATACCTGGTAGCGCTCCCCCCACCATCCAGGGAAGTTCAGCAATTTACTGGGCAGTTCTGCCTTGGGGATTTACTGAGGACCTCTTTTATTTTCCACAGGTTTTTAACTAGAAATTTCAAGATTCTGAATTTTTTCATACAATGTGTAGGTGATATTTTGCTATGTTCTCAAGATGAGGTGAGCTTGAAAATATACTCCTATTTTTACTTACTATTTTTTTAAGATTTTACTTATTTATTTATTTGACAGCACAAGTAGGCAGAGCGGCAGGCAGAGGGAGAGGGAGAAGCAGACTCCCCACTGAGCAGGGAGCCCGATGCGGGGCTGGATCCCAGGACCCTGGGATGACGACCTGAGCCGAAGGCAGATGCTTAACCGACTGAGCCACCAGGCGCCCCCTTACTATTTTAGTTTTTATTTTTATTTTATTTTATTTTTTAAAGATTTTATATATTTATTTGACAGAGAGAGACACAGCGAGAGAGGGAACACAAGCAGGGGGAGTGGGAGAGGGAGAAGCAGGCTTCCTGCAGAGCAGAGAGCCCGATGTGGGGCTCGATTCCAGGATCCTGGGATCATGACCTGAGCCAAAGGCAGACGCTTAATGACTGAGCCACCCAGGTGCCCCGAGTTTTTAAAACTTCTATCATTTCCAAAGAAAAAAATACAATTTTCTCAGAGCAGAGTGCATTATCTAAAACATAATTTATATTTTTAAATTTAATTTAATTTTTCATTTTTTAAAAGTTTTTTTTTAAGATTTTATTTATTTATCAGAGAGAGAGAGAGCATGAGCAGGGGGAGCGGCAGGCAGAGGGAGAAGCAGGCTCCCTGCTGAGCAAGGAGCCTGGGATCATGACCTGAGCCAAAGGCCGACTGAGCCCCCAGGAGTCCCAATTTTTTAAAAGTTTTTATATAAATTCCACTTAGTTAATATACAGTGTAATATTAGTTCCAGGTGTGCAATATATAGTGATTCAACACTTCTGTATAACACCTGGTGCTAATCACAACAAATACACTCCTTAATCCCTATCAGCTATTTAACTCATCCCCTCACCCACCTCCCCTCTGGTAACCATCAGTTTGTGCTCTACAGTTAATAGTCTATTTCTTGGTTTGCCTTTCTCTCTCTCTTTTTTTCCCTTTGCTCATTTGTTTTGTTTCTTAAATTATACATGAGTAAAATCATATGGTGTTTGTCTTTCTCTGACTTATTTCGCTTAGCATAATACTCTCTAGCTCCCTCCACATCATTGTAAATGGCAAAATTTCATTCTCTTTTTATGGCTAATATTCCATTGTATATTTAATTCCAGTGTAGTCAACATACAATGTTATATTCGTTTTAGGTGTACAATATAGTGGTTCAACAATTCTATACATCACTCTGTGCTTGTTGTGTTAAGTGTACTCTTAATCCCCTTCACCTATTTTACCCATCCGCCCACTTACCTCCCCTCTGGTAACAATCAGATTGTTCTCCATAGTTAAAAGTCTCTCTTTTTTTTGTTTTTTTTGTTTCTTTTTTTCTTTGTTCGTTTTTTTTGTTTCTTAAATTCCGCATATGAGTGAAATCATATGGTATTTGTCTTTCTCTGACTAACTTATTTCATTTAGCATTATGCTCTCTGGATCCATCCATATTGTTGCTAATGGCAAGATTTCATTCTTTTTTATGACTGAGTATTATTCCATTATATATACATCTTCCTTATCCATTCATCTATGGATGGACACTTGGGTAGCTTCCATAATTTAGTAATTGTAAAGAATGCTGCAATAAACATAGGGGTGCATATGTCTTTTCAAATTAGTGTTTTCATGTTCTTTGGGTAAATATCCAGTAGTGGAATTACTGGATCATATGGTAGTTCTATTTTTAACTTTTTGAAGAAACTCCATACTGTTTTCCACAGTGGCTGTACCAGTTTGCATTCCCACCAACAGTGCACAAGTATTCCTTTTTCTCCACATCCTCACCAACACTTGCTGTTCCTTGTGTTTTTTATTTCAGCCATTCTGACAGGTGTGAGGTGATATTTTATTGTGGTTTTGATTTGTATTTCTCTGATGATGAGTGATGTTAAGTATCTTTTCATGTCTGTTGGCTATCTGCATGTCTTCTTTGGAGAAATGTCTGTTCATGTCTTCTGCCCATTTTTTAAATTGGATTATTTGTGGGGTTTTTTGGTGTTGAGTTCTATAAGTTCTTTATATATTTTGAACACTATCCCCTTATTGGATATGTCATTTGCAAATATCTTTTCCCATTCAGTAGGTTGTCTTTTAGTTTTGTGGTTTGTTTCCTTTGCTGCACAGAAGCTTTTTATTTTGATGTAGTCCCAATAGTTTATTTTTGCTTTTGTTTTCCTTGCCTCAGGTGACATATGTAGAAAAATATTTCTATGCCAATGTCAGAGAAATTACTGCCTGTGCTCTCTTCTAGGATTGTATGGTTTCAGGTCTCACATTTAGGTCCTTAAAATATTTTGGGTTTATTTTTGCATATGGTGTAAGAAAGTGGCCCAGTTTCATTCTTTTGCATGTAGCTGTCCAGTTTTCCCGATACTGTTTGTCGAAGAGGCTGTCTTTACCATTGCATATTTTTGTCTTCTTTGTGGAAGACTAATTGACCATATAACTATGGGTTTATTTCCAGGATCTCTATTCTGAAGAACATAATTTTTATTTTTGATATATTACAAGCCACTCAAAATTTTCCTAGACAGATTATTAAGAGATAACTAAGAGGGTTCTGGTTTTCACTGGTTACTGCAAGCAGTGGGTTTCCAACTTTTAAAAAAATCATCACATCTCTATATGACTTACTTAGTCCTTGGTAACTGAAACTCTTTCCTGAGAATCTAAATATTAACAGCCATTTTATGACTTAAAATAAACTCTTCAAAATCCCCATGCTCTCTATGTCTTCCTAATTATAAATCTTTCTACCTATTTGTACATGAATGCCCTGGATTATCCCTTAGTGTTCTGATGCAAACCCATGAGAATTATCACAGACCAATTGCTTATTTCCACCTTTCCCTAGACCCATAATCTCCTTGTCTAAGCAGCAGCACCCAAACAAGTGGAGGCTTTTACTGACTTGGTTTTAGGATGTTCTTTAACTTGATGGTGTCTCATGCTTCGTTATCTTTGTCACTTACTGAGAATAGATAAAATTTTCAGCAAGCAGGCTTAATTCCTATGAAATTTTATCACTTTCCCCTTCACACATTGTATCCATCATTAGATTATTTTAAATCCTACTAATCTTTTCTTATTACTCAAAGGAAGGGAATCCCATGGCTGTCTACCTTCTGTTCAAGAATTGACTATGCCTTGAACAGATTTATTATAAACATCCCTAGAAATCCTGATTTAGTATCATTTATTGATTGGCCAACTCTTAATTCTGAAACTGGAAAATTTTAGGTAAGGCATGCCATGACAGATTTCAATTAACTCTTAGAATATAACCTGTTATCGTGGGGTGCCTGGGTGGCTCAGTTGGTTAAGCATCTGTCTTCAGCTCAGGTCATGATCTCAGGGTCCTGAGATTGAGCCCTGCATTGGGCTCCACACTCAGTGAGGAATCTGCTTGTCCCTCTCCTTTTTCCCCTCCCCCCCCCCACTAGTGTGTGCTCTCTCTCTCTCTCTAAAATAAATAAATGAATCTTAAAAAAAAAAGACTATAACCTGTTATCGGAAGTAAATTTAGCCCAGGTGGTAGAATTTTGTGTACTTTCCAGAACTTGTAAATTGGCAAGAGATAAGAGTTAATATATATACTCATACCAGGTAGGCCATTGGAGTAATCCATGATTGTGAAATGCTTTAGAAAAACTGGAGATTTTTAAAATTATGGTTATACTACACATATATGTGTGCGTGCACACACACCACACACACACACAATCACACACATATCTTAGTCCATTTGGGAAGCTATAAAAAAATACCATAGGCTAGGTGGCTTAAACAACATTTATTTCTCATGGTTTTAGAATCTGGGAATTCTCAGGTAAAGGTGCCAGAAGATTCAGTGTCTAATGAGGACCTGCTTCTTGGTTTATAGACTTCCACCTTCTCATTATGTTTTCACAGGCAGAAGAAGCAAAGAACTCTATGGTGTCTCTTTTATAAGAGCATTAATCTGTTTCTAAAGGCCCCAACCTCATAATGCCATCACATTAAAGGTTAAGATTTCAGCATTTAAATTTAGGGGGAGACTCAAACATTCTATACATATATCAAAAAATTTACCACTTTAACCCTTTTTAAATATACCCTTCAGTGGCAATAAGTGTATGCACAGTGTTGTGAAACCATCACCATGATCTATTTCCAGAACTTTTTTATTATCCCATATAGAAACTATTTTCTCATGAAACAATAACTCCTCATTGTCTCACCCTAGCCCTAGTAACCTCTATTCTATTTTCGGTCTCTATGAATTTTTATTATATATATATTATATATATATGGAATCATTATGATATTTTTCCTTTTGTGTCTGGCTTATCTCATATAGTATCATATAACATATTAATGTAAACATATTAATACAACATAAACTATTTTCTACAGTGGCTGCATCATTTTACATTCCTACCAGGAAAGCACCACTGTTCTGATTTGTTCACATCCTTACTAACATTTGTTATTTTTCATATTTTTTGATAATCACGATCCTAATGAGTGTGAATTGGTAACAATAAAGGTTTTTGACCCCAGCCATTAACCCAGTTAAAATGGTTAACAGATTAAATGACTCCTAAATGATCTTGTACTTCCTAAAGTGATGCCTATCATAAGTGTTGAAACCATGCAAAAAACAGATAGCATGAAAGCCAAAGGATGTGCCTAGATAATGAATATAGCAGGTAGGCCTTACTAAGGTCCTGGCCATCAGGATAGTCCTAGAAGCCAACTCTTTTGAGAGGTTGAAGAAGGTATTATAGAATGCCAGTGATTGGCTCCAGAATCTGAAGAGTTATCAGAGAAACTGCAGTTGTAAATTGCACGAATATTATCTCTGATACTTCAGAGTGGATACTTGGTAACACCAGAGGATTTTAACTAGAATCTTGCCAAAAATTTCACTTGAAAGTACTTACCACAATAAAGACAAATTGACCACTACAGTCAATCAACATTGGTGGGGATATTTTTACTAAGTTTACTAAGGGTATCTCTGGTACATGTCTGCATAGAAGGGACATGGACAAGAGCCCAAGCCTCAAAGTCCCTGGGAACATTTTTATTTTATTTTTTTTAAAGATTTTACTTAATTATTTGCGAGAGAGAATGAGAGACAGAGAGCATGAGAGGGAGGAGGGTCAGAGGGAGAAGCAGACTCCCCGCTGAGCAGGGAGCCCGATGCGGGATTCGATCCTGGGACTCCAGGATCATGACCTGAGCCGAAGGCAGTCGCTTAACCAACTGAGCCACCCAGGCGCCCCCTGGGAACATTTTTAAAGGAGGTCATATAACTACCTCCTTCTGTGTTTTATTTTAATTGAGATATAATTGAAACATAACATTAGTTTCAGATGTACAACATAATGATTCAATATTTGTATATATTTTGAAATGGTTACCACAATAAGTCTACTAACATCCTTCATCATATGGGTTTTGAATATGTCATCCTGGTCATTGCTGGCTTATTCTTAGAGTAGATCAAAACATTTCCTTCCTGGGCAGCTATGGTTCTGACAATAGCAAACACATTTCTTGATTTTATGTTTTCAAATCTCCAGTGATAGAAGTACTCATTTTGTTGGGACTGTTATAAAATTTTGCAAAACTTGAGCTTAGAAACAAATTGTCATTCTTTAAACTGTGTGCTTTCTGTATTCCTCTTTTTTTTTTTTTAAGATTGATTGATTGATTGATTTAGAGAGGGAGGGATTTAGAGAGAGGGCAGGGGGAGGGGCAGAGAGTCTTAAGCAGACTCCGTGCTGAGCATGGAGCCCCATATGGGGCTCGACCTCACCACCCTCAGTTGAAACCAGGAGTTGGCCACTCAGCCAACTGTGCCACCCAGGCACTCCACTTTCTGTATTCTTATTCACTCCTGAGAATAAGTCCAACACCTGGATACAACTTGTTCGTGATTTGGATTTGGGTAAAACATAAAATTGAACCAATTGCTGGGCTTCCAACCACTTTTCTGAGTGTCAGCTAACTCCTTTTAGTTCTAGTCCTTTACAATAAAACATTTGGTTTCATCAGTCATTTGCCTTAATTATTAATGTGTGGTTTTTGGTTTTGTTTTTGCTGTTTATTTATTTTGTGTGTGTGTGTTTGTGTGTAAGACAGCAAGTCAGGCAGATAATCAAAAACTAAAACACCCTATTATGTCATACCTAGGAGGGTAGGAAGGCAAGTTTCTGCAACACCCAGACATCACTCATAAGAGAACACCTCTATATAACTGAACTTTCACAGAGGTAAGACTCAGAAGATGAACCTGTGGAATTTATTGAATACCTGTCTCATGTTACACACCTTACAAACAAGGTTTACTATGTAGGAAATTTTTGGAATCCCCTATAAGATATAACATTTCATCTATTTCATGGCATCTTTACTATATATTCTCCCACCTAGTACCTAAATACCCTCAAAGAGTACAAAACTATACAATAAGACTAGGCATCCACATACGGGTATTTTGCCTAAGAACTTGTCATTGGGTTGCCCCCTACCACAGGTATCAAATTTGCAGGGCGCCTGGGTGGCTCAGATGGTTGAGCGTCTGCCTTCGGCTCAGGTCATGATCCCAGAGTCCTGGGATCGAGTCCCGCATCGGGCTCTCTGCTCCTTGGGAGCCTGCTTCTCCCTCTGCCTCTGTCTCTCATGAATATATAAATAAAAATCTTTAAAAAAAAAAAAAAAAAAAATTTGCAACACAAAAGCCTACTGACTACTGTCAATAAATTGGACAGGTACTTGTTATCTTAGTAAATTGATGCCTGTTTCAGAGTACTCAGTAGTCTCTGATATCACTCAGTCTACATTTGGGTCTACTGTTTTACACTCAGAGAAAGAGATTATTATGTAGCTTCTTTCAAGAAGGAGGAAAAAAACAGATTTCTGTAGAGATCTGAATTCAAGGGAAAGTATGGATGTTTTTCTTCTGTCCTTAGCCTCTTTATATCACTCTGTGAGGGAGTTAGAGAATGTCAAGAAATCCATAGAACTCCTTCTCTGTTCACAAAGTAAAAAGACCTAGATGTAACCAGACTTCAGAGGTATTACATGTACCACTTTAGGGAAAGAATATTGTATTTACAATCCAACAGATATTTCTGAGAATTTTATTATTACTAAGAGGGTCCAAGAAACAAATAAAGGAAATTATGAGATTAGCTAATTTAGGTAATATGCCTATATCTAGTTTGTAGGCTTTATTGTGGATGCAGTCCGTTCTCTTAAGTTAATTAGACCACCTTTGGTTTTTGGCTTAGATGTGGACTATATAATCTAATCATAGTATTCTTAGTACTTGACTGTGTTTCAATGTTCAAATATGTAACCTCTAGAATTTTAAATGCCTTTCATAGGCACTGTTCCATCAAATGATAGTTCAGCAACAACAAAAATAAGAAAACCTGATTTATGTAAAGGTTGACATGACCACCAACAGAACTCTGATGTGTAATGATGACTCTACAAACATCTATTTAATCATTTCCCCTTATGACAACCATCTATACTCTATATCAGGCTGAAGAATGATCAAAAGGGAAGGCCGAGTATTGAGACCATCTGTTTTAACAGAACTTCAATAAGATTTTAGACCAACTATGTCAACCTGTCTTAGTTGCTTGTTCAAGAAAATTTTGCCTGGGAGAAATAATGCCATAAACCAATAAATAACTTCACTGATTACTTTAGGCATTTCCTACAGATCAATTTATTGCAGACAAAAATCTGCTCACCTGGGCATACTGCTTACTTATCAAACAGGAATTTACTTTCCAATACTTGCTTCAAGACACTTGCTTTGCTATGTCTACCAATCTTAAACTATTATAATCACAAATTTTTATTGAATCCTGGTAAGTTACCTGCCTAGAAAGACCCACCTTTAATCACCTGAGCTCAAACTTCAAAGTCTTAAAAATATCTCATTTCTGACATTATTCTTCTAAGACACTATTAAGGAGGTGCTCTCCCTCAATGCAGTGAGTCCAGATAAACTTGGTTTGGCTTTATTAACAAACTATTGGGTAATATTTTGAGCATTTCAGCAAAAAGTTATACAAATACCTTTCAAAAAAGATGGAATTTCTGTTTCTCATAAAGTTTTAGATTTCATGTTTTTGTAGAAGGGATTATTTTAGGAGTTTAGAAAACAACAAAACATTATTGACTTGTAAAATTTTCTCTTTTAAAATCTGTTAAAAAACTAAGCATATTATGGAGATCTAATAAACCAGAATTGTTGGTCTATAAGTGTTAATTATTATTCTTTTCAGTAGGTATGAAGTCATTTCCATACATTAAAAACATTTTGAAAGATGTAATGGAGGTGAAAAAAAATCAATTGTTGCTGCTTATTCGGTGGCATACATTTCCCAATCAAAAATCATAAGAAAAGTAGACAAGCTGTCATTGACAGTGTGAAGAGAGAGAGGTATTGAGAATGAAATGCAAAGAACTTTAGACACTAAGTAATATAGGACATTTAAATACGGATCACATTTGGAATAAGGTTTGATTGAGATAAAGTTTGTTAAAATTAGTCCTATATCTATCAAATTGAGTATTGATTTTGTGTATTTATATATTGCGCTGACTGGAAGTGAAATGATGAAACTAGAGAGATTTGGAAACTAGGATGGGGATAAAAAGAGGACAGTTAAGTGACTCAAATTCCAGTTAAAAATCACTGACTACAAGAAATGAAAGAACTATAGATATCAAGAGGAAAAATAAGAAATTTAGGTGTTTGAAATAATATTATAACTGACTTCAAAGAAATGTGGATTAGTTTCATTGTACTTTTCCTTATTAGAAATAGGAGTTACATAAAGTTACTCTATTTTTTTTTTTATTTTGTCTATGTTATGCTATTCCAAATGTTTCAACTATGCAGGACAAGAAAATGATTCAGAGAAACTCTGATTGATTAAGGAAGCTTTATGACTAGTATCCTGGGTATTTTAGGAACTAGGACACATTAATAAAACTTATTTATTGAAAAGAAATATAAATTTGGCCATTAACTGTCTTAGCAGTGATTTTCATTTTAGTGCAATTATGCTTATATTCTTCTTAAAACTTGTGCATCACAACATACTCCTTTTATAAACCCTGACTCTCAAAATATCTCTGTGAGATAGATTTAAAAAATGTTTCACTATTAATGAAGTGATAATCATTGAAGTCAAGTAGATTGGACATTATACACAGTAGAAATGTTTTGCAAATCGCTTCTGTACTTTTTTCATTGTTGATATGTTATCAAAACAAACTCTTCTTTATAGATGTCACATTTTAAGGATGTGACTAGAATAACATATCAGTGGTATTACATGCTGACAATATTTCTTTAGTAGAAAGCATCTCTATTTCTCATCATTATGAAGAATCATAATTTTTATGTTTTAATACTCAAGAATACCCATGATAACCAGAAACCCAAGCTTAATTCTGACCAATGTGAGAGAAACCATCCCTTTCCACAACAAAGTTAAGAGTCCTCTCTTGAACCATGAAACCCAGTGGGCACCATTTACTGATCAACTTACACCTGGACAATTTGGACCAGTCACTATGGAAAGAAGAATGGATTTACCTTAATTGCCTGAGGCCCAGTTCATTGCTGGAGCTGGAGCCATTATCTTGTAACCCACATGGTTGCAAGAATGGATGTTGAGAAGATAATCACAATATAATGCTGCCTGTCCCCAAGCTTATGTTTATGCTGCTTCTCTGGAATTAAATGTGGACTCCTCCCTTCTTTCTGCTTATTGAAATACTCTCATCTTGTAAGGATAAAGTAAGGACTTACCTTCCTGCTACACATCGCCTCTGTTAGACTTTTATTTTTGTACCACATAATGTATGGCTGGATTACATGCTTCTATTTAAAGTTGACCAGAACTCTCTCTCTCTTTTTAGTGGGTTGGGAGGCATAAATAAATAACAAAACATACCCTCTTTTGTCAGTGTGCACTTGTTTCTTGTGGACCCCTTTCCTGTTCCAAGCCAGACTGTATGCTCTTAGTGGCAGGGATTTTGCCCTTTATTTTTCCTGGCCTCATAGATTTGGACTCAGAGCATACACAGGAGATTATTATTGTCTAATTCCTAATGATCCAAAACACAGCATTGCTTATTATTGTTATGTTCTTGGTCATTAACATTTTAAATCTTACTTTTAGAGTTTATATTTGGTTTTATCTTAAGATGGTATTGATTTTAGTAAAAACAAAAACAAAAGCAAAAAATCCCAAACCTTTAAAATGTCAGTTCAATCACACAATAGCTTAGTTTTAGCTTCATATGTCTCATGTTTCATATGTCTTAGTTTCATATGTCTCATGTTGAGTAAATATATGTTATAGAGGAAGGAAGTCTATGTACAGAAATTATTTTAACCGGGAAAGAGATTCTCAGTCATGCAAGAACTGTACTCAGACTCTCTTGAGTGCTTAATAAATATTTGGTCTTATTACTCTCTAGTTCATGTTTGCTTATTCATTGGAAAATTAAAATAAATCCCCTAATTTTCACAATGATTTTATCATATATCAATCTTCTTTGTAACTCTTCTGAGAAAGGGTGGTCAATGAGGCATTCTATAAAGGAAGGTTAAAGGTTTTATGACTTTAATCTGCATATAAAACTCATAATTCCAAATACTTATGGTTTTCTTAGGCTTGTTTTAATGGCTGTATTTTTTAATTTACTCTGCCTAATGCAATTTATAAATAAATTATGAGTTACCATACGCCTTCTCTAAAATATTATTTGGATCATAGAAAAACAATTGATATGCTGTAGGTTATATAGTTCTTAGGAGTGTGAAACCTGGAGCTGCAAAGTCTGTGTTCAATTCCTAACTCAATGACCTTAAACACTAGTTGAATGACATTGGACATGTTACTTCTTGTTACCCAGTTTTATCATTTATATAATGGTGATTACAATAGTACCTATATCATAGGATCCTTATGAGGGTTTGGTTTAACTTCATTTCTAAATATGGACTGTATACAAAATGTCATCATAGAATTACAGAATTACAGATGGTAAAATCTATTTATTCTTTATTGAAAAGATGATTGCTTTTAGAGACCACTTAAGTCAGTATAATTAAAATGTCTAACTTATAAGGGGAGCCTGGGTGGCTCAGTCATTAAGCGTCTGCCTTTGGCTCAGGTCATGATCCAGGGTCCTGGGATCGAGCTCCGCATCGGGCTCCCTGCTTGGCGGGGAGCCTGCTTCTCCCTCTCCCACTCCCCCTGCTTGTGTTCTCTCTCGCGCTGTGTCTCTCTCTGTCAAATAAATAAATAAAATCTAAAAAAATAAAATGTCTAACTTATAAGTATACAAGGACATCTTTTTAGAATCAAAAGGAATAAATTAGTTGTCAGTTACTTGGTTTGGAAGTAGAATAGAGAAAACAGCAGAAATCAAGGCAGTCTCTTTCCCTCTTTCTGTCTTGTAGGCTGTGAGGTCTCTCTGCTAAGATAATCTCTGTGTGTGTCTGCTTCATAATTCTATTTTTGCAGATAGACTTCTGCTCCATTTACTTATAAGCCTAACATAGTTATCTGGTTATCCTTGGTTATTGCATCTGTATTGGGTCAAATGCCCAACAGAGATTGACAAGAGTTTTTGAGTCCTTGGATTATTTTTGACAGAAATTACAACTGGTCCAGCTTAGGTCAGGTAATTGCCCTCATCCAATGAACTAGACCCAGGGACAGACGATTCCCTGCCCATTCAATAGGGACTGTGGGGCCCACATTTCCTAAAACAAGAGTGCACTGACAGGGAAATTAACTAGTAAGTACCTGACAGATCTTTTTTAGATATGGGCTTGAAAATTTAACAGAAGCCATGTGAAAACAAAGCAGAGAATATCAATTAACCAACCAATCAATTTAATTTTAATGTTTGGATGACATACATTTTCATTGATTACATTTTGTAATGACAAGAGTTGTTTTTTTTTTTCTCAGATCATTATAGAAATTTTGAACATAAGTGTAAGACTATGCTTTCATCATCAAAATTATGACCTTATACTAATCTCGTTTTTCACTCTGGAGAGGTTTACAAAATGATACACTTGGAAAATATTTTATCCAATTCTGGGAGAGTAGGAACACTGAAAAATGCCATAACAAATTGAAACTGTATAGGTAGTTTAATTAGATATGATCAATTACTGGAATGGGGTTTAGCCAACACTCTGAAAAGGAAATAAATTCAAGACAAGGAGAATATGCTATAATTTACCCCTGCTTCTCAGTCAGTGGACTTCTAGTGTTGCTTCTCAGTGGACTTTTCCTTGCGTCCTCTTAGCTTTACTTTTGGCACAAGACTTGGAGAATGATGGCAGTCCTGCCTGCCCTTAGAAGAAAGAGGGCTCACACCAGACAATGAATCTGCTGGCACCTTGATCTTGGACTTCTAGCCTCCAGAACTGTGAGAAATAAATGCTTGTTGTTTATAAGCAACTCAGTCTATGGTATTTTTATAAGCAACTCAGTCTATGGTTACTGCAGCCCAAATGGAAGTATCATTCCCTGAAGCTGGAATGAATTCCCTTGCTGACCTTTTGTGAAGCACTTCCTTGACTTCCAAGCTCTTGCCTTTGGCAATGCTTCATAGCATTTTAATGCAAGGTACCCCCTTGGAAGGGTATAACTTAAATATAGCTTAAGTCTGGTGACTTTCGTGTGTCCACTTGGTTTACAGGAAGCTGCCCATTGCAGCTTCTCTTCTTTCCTTGACATTATGGTGCTCTAGCCAGACTTTTGTATTCATAGTTGTCCAGGCAGGAAGTAAGAATCAGTCTCTATGTATAAGTATGTCCTAGTCTCTTGGAGGACTATTGCCAAGTTCTTTCAATGTCAGCCTGTGATGGTTAATTTTATGTGTCAACTTGAGTAGGCCACAGGTTCCCAGATTAAACTTTGTTTCTGGGTGTGTCTGTGGGAGTGTTTCCAGATGAGAGTAGCATTTGAGTTGGTAGACTTTATAGATTACCCTACCCAATGTGGGTGGGCATCATCCAATTCGTTGAGGGACTGATTAGACCAAAAGTTGAGGAAGGAAGTATTTATCCCTTTTTCCCTGTTTCACTGATTGAGCTGGGACATCTCATCTTTTTCTGTCCTTGGACCAGAATTTATACCACCTGATTTCCTGGATGCCATCTTGCAGATGGCAGATCATGAGACTTCGTATCTATAATTCTGTGAGCTGATTCCTCATTGTAAATCTCTAGATAGGTAGATACATAGATAGATAGATAGATAGATAGATAGATAGATAGATAGATAGATAGATCAATCTCTTATTGGTACTGTTTCTCTAGAAGAGCCTAATACACAGTCTCATCATTCTTCACTCCAGTGGCAACCCTGTAGTGGGCATATGAGCATCTGCAAGTTAGCAAAAGTCCAGCCAAGGAATGAGATGCTAGAAACAGGATGAATCACTTTCAACAACTTGTTCCTTCTGTTATCTAATTTGATTTTCACAATGAGTATTGAGATCTGTTGGATGATAGTATTTTCTCTACTTTACAAATGAGTAAATGAACACTCAGAAGTTAAGTGAACAACTCCAATCAGTTACAGGTTCATTCTGGAGTAGAGCCTTTTTTCCCATCTATTTCCAGATTTAAGACTCAACACTTTATACAAAATTACATACTTTGAAAGCTTGTTGACCTCTGGAATCAATATATTTCTTAGATATTTAAGACTTTAACAAATATAAGAAAAATAAATCCTGAATAAGTGATTTAGTATTTAGTTTTTTTTTTTTTTTAAGTCTTTTAGAAAGTTGCTAGGGAGAAAAAAAAAAGACCTAATTCAATACTCATTTCTATATGCTTCCTACTTACTTTTCAGAGCTGTGACAGAGCTGTCTTCTTCATTTTGACATAAACACTCTCTCCACAGTCACTAAGAAATTAAGAAAACCTCATTTATTTTCCCAGGGTCCATTAACAAGTCCATATTTTATTTGTCTTCCATCTTCATTTTTGGCTGTGCCTTGCTAATAAGAAAAAGCTAACATTTTTTTCTAGCAATCAAAATCCATTCACAATACTGATTTCCAATTATTTAAAGAATGAATTGCATTTTGCAATTTTGGCTGGTTTAAAAAGTGGATTCAGTAAATATCTTGCCTGGAAACAGAGATAATAGGTTCATCATGGATATTGTCCCTTAAGTCGGAGTTACACAACAGTAGTTTGTTTAATCCTTTCCTTCCCTTTGCCCCTGGTAATGACATTTCATTAACATTTTAACTTCTATGGAAAAAAATTATTTCAGCTTAGAGCTTTAATAACCTACCTAGGGTATGTTTTACGTGCGCCTGCATTTTTTAAAAAAGAAGCTTCTAACAGGTTCTAATATTAGTTTTAATTTTGAATTCTTAGCAGTGTCTATTGACCCAATGACAATTTCAGTACTAGGTTTTAGCCATATTTATGAAGAAAGACCAAACCCTAACTGCATAGACTCAGGGTACAAAAGCAGAAGATTTGTGTACCAGGTTTTACTCTGCTCCTTTAAATATGATCTTGACCATGGGCATCCTTCAAATCACCCTTACTTAGGGAATTTGCCACATAATATTCCCATTTCCTCTCTACTGGGTTGGGAGGGTACATGCCTCTGTTCTGTATAGGCTTACTGGGCATCAGTCCTCTGGAATTTGGAAATCAAAAAAATATATTAAACTAATGGTCTTTTAGAATTCTTTTTGAAGACTTGCTAATTTTTTTAAAATTAGCTTTAAAATGAAATGATAATTGAATTTACTAAATAGCTAAATTGAACATCAGTGATGTTACAATGCAAAAAAATGTGCATTTAGCTTTGCCCCCTGGATGAGGAAAGGTACCTTAGCATTTGATCTGCTGCCTTCATCACTCATCCTCCTCTTTCCTCTTCCTATTTCTTTCTGTGTAAAGTGATTCAGTCTTTACTCAGTGCTCAGTTATGTAACTGGGCTTTGCTTCCCTGGATACAGATGAACACATGTTAATTTTCCCTTTCTCCTGAAAATGCTCTAATTGTTAGCTTTTTCTTTCTGCTCCAATTTTTCTCCCTTTATTCTTTTTATTAATTGACTCACTGTTTCCCTATAATGCCCTGTAATGACCACTGATGCTCCTTCTCTCTGCTCACTTTTTCAGGGCCACATTTACAGTCTCACCCCATGCCAGGCAGGCTGCACAGATTTTCAAGTCTCTCAAGGCCTGGCTGCCTCTGTCAGGTCTGAACTCAAATTGTTATTTCTCCAGCAATTTGAAACCACTGAGTGCTCCATTCATCTGCTAATTTCTGCTTTTTCTACTGACCAGCTTCTTGTTTCTTGTGCCCAAATTCTAAAGATTTAGTAAATGCCTCAAAGGGGAAAACTGGAACATAGGATGTCAAGCTCATTCCAATAAGCATTTTGTTTCTTTGAGTGCTTGGCCCTTCAAGTCCTGTCTGCTTTGAAGCTTTCTAATATCTCTAAAATGATTTTTTAAAAATATCTATCTTTTCTAGTTGTTTTTGGTATGACTTTTGATCTGCTGGTAGCTATTTTATCATAGCTAAAGGTGGAAGTTGTAATGGCATTTTCTGCTATGTAAAGAATGATCTAATGACAAAAGATCATTAATCTAGTGCTTAAAAAATATGAGGGTAACATCTTAATTAAATCTTAAACTAGAGGGCGCCTAGGTGGCTCAGTTGTTAAATGTCTGCCTTCGGCTCAGATCATGATCCCAGGGTCTTGGGATCGAGCCCCACATCGGGCTCCCTGCTCAGCGGGAAGCCTGCTTCTCCCTCTCCCACTCGCCCTGCTTGTGTTCCCTCTCTTACTGTGTCTCTCTCTGTCAAAGAAATAAATAAAATCTTAAAAAAAAATAAATCTTAAACTAGAAAGAAGAATTGAGCAGCCTAAGAAAGACTGAGATATTAAACTAAGAAAAGTGTACAACAGGTCATAATTCATCAAAAATTTGGGGGACATGAGAATTACCATTATTCTACCAATACTAGAATATTAGACTGCTATCAAACCAAAATATTAATGAAAAGAAGCTGACTATGTTGTTAATAACCCAATAAAATTTAGCAGACATTTTTAAATGCCTTTTATGAGAAAGGCTTTTACTTTCTTGCTCTTGAATGTGAGCAACCAGTTATGGCCCTTGATCCTATTTCACCCGTTTTCAATGAGAAAAATCACAGCTCTTTCTGAAGCAAGTTCACAGGAGAATGCTTGCTTATACCTCTGCAAGAAGTCCCTACTGTACAGTGTCCTGACACCAGTTTTGGCAACAGGCTTTTTCAGACTTGTGAAAGACAGATGAAAATAAAATCACAACTTTAATGGGAAAATGTAAGTTCAAGAGAAACTTGAGTAGGGACAGCTGTAATAAAATGGAATATAAGAGGCTTACCTAATAGAAAACTAGACAATAAAAAAATAGTGGTGTGCATCTGGATCAGCCTTCATTCCACCCAGATGATTTTACACTCTGCTGCTTGTAGGTCCCCTTGTGGCTACATGCCTTACAGGATTTGAGACTAAGAAGAACTATGCATTCCTAACAAGTCACCCAATTATGGTATTTCTCTATGTACTCTTTTAAAATATCTTTAAAAACTGACTGAGATGCAAAGACATTTAAGCCTGGTAGAGGTCACCATCTAACAAACATGTTAATGCAGAGAGGTTTTCTGCAGTCTGGTGGGTGACTTAAGGTAATGATAGCTCATAGACGATGGAGGAGCAAATTCAATCTGGGAAGATTAGGGAAGGGATTTTCAAATGAATAGAAAATGGAGCATAATTTTCTAACCTACAATATCTTTTGAGTCTGTTCAGTAAGCATCTATTGAGCACTTACTATGTACCAGATATTGCCTTGGGTGCTGAATACAAAGATTATGGTTGGTCTTGCCTTAAAGAAGGGTGTCTTAACCTCAACACTGCTGAAATTTTGGGCCAGATATTTCTTTCTAGTGGGAAACTGTCCTGTGCACTGTAAAATGTTTAGTTGCCTCATAGGCCTCTACTTACTACATACTGGTAGCACCCTTTTGCCAGTTGTGAGAACTCAAAGTGTCTCCAGATATTACCAAATGTGCCCTGACAGGCAAAATCACTTTCAGCTGAAAACCATTGCCTTAAAGAAATTTAAATCTAGTGGGAGACACTGAGGAGTAAATAGATAATGTAAATAATACTGTAAGTGTGGTGAATGGGTAATGCTTTGGGAGAAAAGAAGAAGGATACTTAGCTAAGTTTTAGATCCAGATTGGGGTACAGAGAGGGTTGTTGGAGAAATCTGGATTCATTTTGAAGTACTGTTGACCCTTGAATAACACAGATTTGAATGTGCAAATCCACTTGTATGTGGATTTTTTTTTTCCTGCAGAAACCTTTATTTCCATTTGGCCAGGGCTTGGAGAGGGCTCCAGGTGGTTAAAAAGCTGCCTAATGGCTGCAGGGAGAGGGTTAGGCAGAAGCCTTGACATCAGGGCAATGCCAGATGGGCTTGCTGGGTTCTGGAGATGCCTAGTAGTGCTTAAGGGTGAGCATTTTGAAGAGATACTCACCCAGCCCAGACTGGGAGCCAGCTACCTGGTAGAGATTAGTCAGGTGGTTGCTATCTTCTTGATGAGTTTCACTGCCTCATCTAGGAAGTGGGTCTCCAGAAAGTCATAAGGATAGGGTCTGCACTGGCAGAACCCAGGGCATGCAGCTCCAAAAGGGCCTAGTTGAGGTCCTTCTCCAGGGCCATGGTAGATTCCATGGCTTCTGCAGTTTTACTCACTCATCTTGGGATGGCTTATGCACATCCTGAAAGAGGGTGAAGTTGCTGCTTCGATTTTGCTTGGTGCCATTGTACTTCTCTTCAGCCAACTCCAGAAGTGGCCCATGCCCTCGAGAGCCACACTGTCACTATGGAAATAGAAGCCCAGAGAGAGGTAGGTGTAGGAGACCCACAGATGCTTACTGATGGGTGGTTGATGGTGGCCTTCACCTCAGTGGAATAATTCTGATGAATCTGAGAGCTCACAGTTGATTGGCAATAAGGAGCTAAGCTCAAAAAATGGTGTTGGCTGGTCCTGAGGTAGAGGATGGCTGAGAAGACGGTTCCAAAAGTTGCAACTGGGAGAGAGGTTGGAGTGTGGTAGGAGGCTGGAAGAAGGGGTGTCCCTGAGTCTGTTCTGTTTGAACACTGTTGAAGCAAGAGGCTGATTCCTGGGTCCACTGGGACCACTGCCTATACACAGAGTTTTTACAGTATAGTACTATAATTGTATTTTCTCTTCCTTTTGATTTTCTTAATAACATTTTCTTTTCTCTAGCTTACTTTATTGTAAGAACACAGTATATAATACATACAACATACAAAATGTGTGTTAATTGACTTTATGTTATTGGCAAGTCTTCTGGTCAACACTAGGCTATTAGTAGTTAAGTTTTGGGGAAGTCAAAAGTTATACACACAAATTTGACTGCACAGGCCTAACCAGAGCCCCTAACCCTGGCGTGGTTCAAGGACCTACTGTATCCGTCAGTGGGATTTAGCATCTTCACAAGTGAGAGTTACTATGTACAGTACGTGTAGCAAGAAGTGGCATGAGATCTAAAAACAGACTGTCCAGGTCCAAACCCCAGTTCCACCATTACTAGTGTGGTGAGTTTGGATAAGTTACTTTTGCCCTTGATATTCCCTCAGGGGAAAGTTATTAGAGTACCTCCTTTAAAGGTTGTTATGCATGTAGAATTAGGGAAACATGTGACATATTTAGATCAATGCCTGTATAATAAGCATTCACTAGATACAGGATACCAGTATTGTTCTTGTCTTTGTTGTTAATAATTTTGCAGAAATTCCCTCATTAGGTTTATTCTGACTGCTGTTGTTGCACTGAAGCCAAAAGTGTGCAGATATTAAATCCTCTAGCTCAAAGTTACATAGTCATATTTGGGGGTGTATCTGGGGGTGTGCTTAGGTTCTCAGCGGCATGAACTTCCCAACAGGAAAGCCATTTAGAAAGGAGCATTTGCCAGAGCTTTCAGCTGAGGATCCTGGCTGTAGGAAGAAACCTGTGAGAGTCACTGAAAGGATGCTCATTTTAAAGGAATGCTATTATTTTTCTTATATACTCCTAAAATAGACAGGTTAAAGAAGCATTCTAAGGAAACTGAAAATTGCTAATGAAGTCCTGAAGATCAAATTAAAAGGAGAAATTCAGAGACTCATTAAGCACATATACTGGTGAGACTTAACCATAGTCTTCAGGACCTCTATAATCACGGAGCCGGACAATATCCACCTCATACTCACTTAACCAAATAAGCCTTTTTTTTTTTTTTTTTTTTAAAGAGTCCATTTATTTATTCATGAGAGACAGAGAGAGGGAGAGAGAGGCAGAGGGAGAAGCAGGCTCCCAAGGAGCAGAGAGCCCGATGCGGGACTCGATCCCAGGACCCTGGGATCATGACCTGAGCCGAAGGCAGACGCTTAACCATCTGAGCCACCCAGGCGCCCCCAAATAAGCCTTTTGAGTATTTCTGGCTCTGTGGCTTTTAGCTGTAATGCGGCCAATTACTATTAGAGACCAAAGGAGATCTATCTCTCTTTTGTGACTAAGATCTATGAATTTTTACAACAAGCAGTTTTATACCCAGGAGCTACTCACTTTCATTTTCTATTTATAGTTCTTAAACCACTATTTTACTACTGTCTATAGGATACTGCCTAAAGACAGTAGTAAAGTAGGTGAATTTTTTCCAATGAATAGTAGGTCTTTCAAATATGATCCATTATGGAAATGATCTTCATCAGTTTGGTGTCACCATTGGTGACATCTGGTAGTCAATGATTCTGAAAGATTGGACATTCTTGCAGTGGGTTATTCTTGTTTATCTCATGGTCTAATGAAGTTCATGGAAGAGCTACATTATTTTAACAAAAGAGGACAGACACATTAACTATTTTGGATATTAACAATATTATTCTATGGTATAAAAATAGTATTGCCCAGAAATAACTCTGGAAGATCATAAGGAGCTGAATCCAATCTCAGCTCCTAGGGTTACTTTCCCAAGAGAATCATGAATTTGTATTCCCAGATGGAGGGGCTACAACTTCCTATGAGCTCAAGGTCCCCAGGAACTGCCTTTCCTAAACTACTCCTATATACTATTAACAATTCCAGAATTCTCAGCTTGAGGTCTGTGCTGTTCAAAACAGTAGCCATTAGCTACAGATGGCTGTAGAGCATTTGAAATGAGGCTAGTCTGAATTGAGATTGCTGAAAGTTTAATACACACTGTATTTTATAGAGTTTTCATGAAAAAATACCTCAGTAATAATTTATTTTCCATTGGGTACATGCTGAAATGATATTGGTATTTTGGAAATGCCAAGTTAAATAAAATATATTATTAAAATTAATTTTATCTGTTTTTCTCAATGTAGCCACTTAGACAATTTAAAATTATATATGGGGTGTGCATTAAATTTCGATAGGATAATAGTGCTCTAAGCAATCTGTTTATTTTTTTTACCAATAATGTTACTTTCACCTTGTCCTAGAAGAAGGACCCAGAGTGCATGTTCAGCAGGGAGCCTTGGTGTTGGCACACTTTCTGAGTGAGATTTGTGTCTTTTCTTGTGCTGACTTTTGTGTATCATCTTGATCCTTTCAAGTTCCTCCCCCCTTTTCTTCCCCTTTATTCCTTTTCATCTTTTTAAAAGAAAGTAGATTGAGAGTAGTCTTTATTCTAAGGCCTGTTTAGTTCTGCTGCTAAGGTATGACCCTTCTGGGATCTTACTGAATGCTCTGGATAATCAAAAGAGCTTCTTTACGCTGACTGGTTGGAACTAGAATGTCTCCTAGCCTGCACGAGCTTTGGAATTGCTCAGCTTGTTCTTGATGGCTTTTTGCCTGTGCTTGTCCAGTATTACCCTATCTATACAGAGCTTGTTATTTAGCAGCCAATTCAAGAGGTTCAGACAATATCCACCTCATACTCACTTAACCAAATAAGGATCACTTTTTCTGCATATCTTCCTTTTCTATGCTACTTTGTCCCACTACTGCCAGCCATGTCAGTCACCTCAAACTCTGATTTCTAGTTCCAAATTCAGTGAGACACCCATATTCTGTTTGGTTAAATCTTTCTGTGTTGTAGTCTTAAAAACAACTCCATATGGAATGCTAGGGCTAGTAAGTCCTACCTCATTTATTTTCTCTTTCTCAGGGATCGTAATATAGTGTTGCTTTTATTTTAATGTTTTAAAATAGTTGTTTCATGTAATTTGTCCAGTTTTCTAATTGTTTATGATGGTTGGGCAAGTTCTGTATGTAACTGAAGCAAAATTCAATTAAGAATTTCAATTCGGTGTTTCCTTACCACTTCTTTATTATGTACTCTTATTTTTCTTTAGAATTACCATACATTTTACAACATGCATTCTTGAATTGTAATGTGTAGTATAAACTTACTGTTTTATCATTTCCTGGACAATGCAAGAAACTTAGAACATTTTATTTAACCTCCCCTAGATTTTTGTATTATTTTTGTCCTATGTTTATATATACATACACACACACGTATACACATATGTTTATACGTATATATGTTTATATATATAACCTCAAGCCATAATTTTTAATTCTGCCAATTTTTATTTAGATTTACCTACACATTTATCCTCATTCTCATTCCTTTTGTCATTTCCATGCTTCCATTAATTTATTCTGCCTGAAAATCCCGTTTGGTGTCTCTTGTAGCAGAGGTCTAGTGAAGTGTTATTCTCTCAGCTTTATTTGATCACGTTTTTATTTCACCTTCATTTTTTAATTTTTAAAATTATTTTTAAAGATTTTATTTATTTATTTGACAGAGAGAGAGACAGTGAGAGAGGGAACACAAGCAGGGGGTGTGGGGGAGGGAGAAGCAGGCTTCCCGCCGAGCAGGGAGCCCGCCCGACGCGGGGCTCGATCCCAGGACCCCGGGATCATGATCTGGGGCAGACGCTTAACGACCGAGCCACCCAGGCGTCCCCTATTCACCTTCATTTTTTAATACGGCTGGAGATACAATTCTAGTTTGGCAAGGTTTCCCCCCCACCCACTTTTTGTAGATACTTTTTGGCTTCTATTTTTTTTGTTTGTTTAAAAGTCAGCTTCAGTTTTATTGTTGAATCTTTGGAAATAATGTGTCCTGCTCTCTCTTGTTTTTTTTTTTTTTTAAAGATTTTATTTATTTATTTGAGAGAGAGAGAATGAGAGACAGAGAGCATGAGAGGGAGGAGGGTCAGAGGGAGAAGCAGACTCCCTGCCGAGCAGACTCCCTGCCCGACGCGGGCCTCAATCCTGGGACTCCAGGATCATGACCTGAGCCAAAGGCAGTCGCTTAACCAACTGAGCCACCCAGGCGCTCTGCTCTCTCTTGTTTTTAAGACTGACTTCATCTTTTGTTTTCTACATTTTGCTATGGTATGTCTAGATGTGGTTTTTTTTTGCCTTTAAACTGCTCAGAAATTATAGTGCATCTTGTATCTGTGCTTAATATTTTTCATTAGTTTTAGAAGATTATTGGTTATTAGCTGTTGAAATATTGCTTTTGCTCCATTCCTCAATCCTTTCATGTTGAAACTTCAAGGTATGTTAGACAATTTTTCCCAAGCCCCAAAGTTTCCTTAGGCAGTGTTTTATATTTTCCATATTTTTTCCTTTTTCTTCTTTAGTTACTTCCATTGTGAATTACAATTTGTGGAGATAATTTGAGGCTTGAAATGATGATCTCTTCCTCCTGAGAAAATTTACTTTTGCTTTTGGTAGGCAATTAGGGCAGGGTGGTTCACTCTAATCTAAACAAAGATTGAGCTGATTTGATGCCGGGAGTGAGCCTTTGTGAACACTCACTCTAGACATAGGGTATAGTCCTTTGGGTGTTTTCCCAAATGAAGGCCTTCAGTATTTTAACGGGTATCTCCCTTCTCCATGCAGGGCCTGGTCATAATTTTTGTTCCCCAAACCCTGTGAAACTGCTGAGTGCTTTGCTAAGCTTCCAACCTCTCAGCTGAAGCTTTCAAACTGGCTAATGCCTCCAGGTTAAGAGAGGTTCCCAATATTTTCTTCAACTCTCTGAGCTTCCTTTTTTTTTTTTTTCTTTTTTCTGGAATTGTATTCGCATAAGTGTTTGCTTTGGTAGCTCTCCAGTGCCTTCAAAAAGATGTTTATTCCTGTTCTTCAGGTTATTCTTAGTGGTGTGTCAGTCCTGAACAATTAGTTCATCATTTGTTGGAAAAGGTGACTCCTCATGGTTTGGAATTAGAAGGGCAAAGTATAGAAGATGTCTTTCTCACCAACTAGAAAGTAAGTTTCATGAGGGCTGTCTCTTGCCTTGAGCTCTCCTGGATTGTTATTAATTATTCAGATTGACCATACTTTTTCCTGCCTTGGAGCCACTGCATTTGCTGTTTCCTCTCTGTGGAACATTCTCTTTGCCTCTCTTTATCTAACAAACTCACACCAATATTATGGGTCTTAGCTTACACATCATTTCACAGAAAGACCTTTCCTCACTTCCTGAACTAGGTTAGAATCTGTATTTTTCTTACAGTAATTTGCCCACTCAGAATTATTAGATTAATTATAATTTAATGTGTGTCTTACACAGACAGAAATTAAGTCTGCTTCCTCAGACTGTGCTAGCACAGTGCGTATCACATAGTAGATGCTCTCAAAATAAATGAAATCTGCACTGGGATGCCTTAAGCTAGATTAATATTTCCAAAATGTAGTCTGTGAAAAGGGTTCCAAGTTCAAATAACTTATGGAAACAGTTAATGCCCACTGCAGCATTAGCATATTAACAAATCTTAGAAATTTCGTTATAAATATAGCTGTTTGACTTTGCTTTTTCCTGAGTTTAAAAAAATAAAACAGAAAAACAAAAACTCTGACTATTCTGCAGAATGTACTTCAAAGATAATTTGGTTACATACTTTCTAGAAATGTAAACTCAGAGAGTTTTTAGATTTTAGGAAAAAAATAAACTTCATCCAGGAATGAGTCAATATATTGCAAATTCTGGGTGAGTGAAATCAAAAGCAAAGAGATCTACGGGACAACTCCATGACAGCAGTATTTACAGGACTGGAGTTCAGTTGACATGGACAAAAGATTTCCTGCCTGTGGGTGATTACAACCTGTATGTTCTACAAATGGCATGAGACAGAGAGGTTTCAAGCACTGATCTCAAAGGACTGTCATCATGAACTGAAAGACTATATACTGAAATGACTGTTCCAGTCACACGTGATCTTCTGCAGTCAGGCAGACCCAGCAAATATGTTACATTTCCCAGATTTGTGCTAATAGTTAACTAGTCCTTGCATCAAAGATGAGTGATGTGAAAAATCAAATCAGGGAAGCACCATTTCAACTAGCAAATAAAACAATTTTCAGAGAATACCCGGTGGTTAATTGTAAATTGAAAATTATTTGTTTCATCATGAAGCAAGTAATAACTAATTTACCTTTATTCCTATTGGCTTTCCCTCTTCCTTGCTTTTCCTCAAGCTCCTTCCTTTATTTAATGAATTTGGAAATAATTGCTAGAAACACTCCCTGACTATACTCCACATCTGCATAACTGTTTCTTCCCTAGCCCTTTGGCTGTTTTTCTCCTGTTTTGAAATATATTTGCCTCTTAAGATTCATGCTGAATTTCCTCTCCTGCCCTGCTTCCCTCTCAAGTTTCACTCCTCCCTTCTTTCTCTCAATCCTCATGGTTCTTTCTCTCTTCATCATAAAAATATTGTTGAACTATTTTCAGAAATGGTGATACCTTTAATGCAGAATAGAATTGTGGGGCATGTAAAATTGATGTGGCGCATAGTCAGGACAGCAAAATCAAGCTGAACACTGAAAAAACTATAATGGAATTAATCTGAGCCACACTTTTTCATTAACTCCCATTTGCCATAGAATATACCCTTTACAATTCCCAGCTATATCTTACAGAATGTCAGATGTGCTTTTTCTTCACTATTACCCAATGCTTGCTGGCTTTTGACTTCACCAGAATCAATTTCTATCAAGTATTGTCATGCAGAGTTTGAGATGTAGAGATCCACACTATGCAACATTCATCACCCATACGGATGACTCTCAAATCTGAGTTTTCATCCATGACAACTGGACTATCTTTTGGACATGTTCTCATTATACCAGTAGTATCTCAAGTTCATTATGTCCAAACCTTAACTGAATATCCATAATACCCTAGCTCAGTACTGGGCATATTACAGGCACTCAAAAAATTATAGTTTTCTTCTTGTATCAAACCTGCTTGTTCTCATGATTCTCTCCATTTTTTTAAAAATGAAAGTTACTATATTCTTAGTCAACTACACTTAAAAAGCCAGTATATTTCTTCTAGTTTATCTTTTTCTCCCCATTTTTTCTTTCAACAAATATTTAACTGTTATGTTTTTTAGAACCTATTTTGGTTGACAGTAATTAGGAGGACACAGTTACACCATCTATAAATTTGCAGTGTAATGGAGAGCCTGGCAGAGAAATAAATAATGTGTGACAAGTAGAGAGTTAAGTGTAGGTAGTATAAGAGTGTAGAAGAGGACAGGAATCCAGGTTTGGGGAATAACAGAAGATTCTCTAAAGGAGATGGCAAGTGTCCTGGGTTATTAAACACAAGTACAAATTATCCCTGAGAAAATTAAGGATGTAAAAGGTGTCAGGAAGGGTTTCTCAGGAACTGGAAGCAAATGTGTCAAGTGAACACACTCCACCCAGCTTTAGGAGGGGCAGAGGTTGGGGAGATGAACTGTGGAGCACTCAGGTCAAAATGGCTCTTATATACCAAGTTTAAGGACACATCTCAAGGGCAGAGTACCAATGAATGGTTGGTGTTGATGGCTGTGTGACCAGTTCTGGCCAACGGGCTGTGAGGGAGGGTGATAGTGAAAAGCTATTTGGATTGTGCTACTTTTCACTCTTTCTTTTCCTATTATATCAGGTGAAAAAGTGAGCTATTTCAGATGGTGCAGTTGCAGGAATGTGGAGATCCCTACCAGCCTGTGTTGTTGAATCATCATACAAATATTATTTACCCTGGAGGGTTGTTCTGACCTGGAACAGAGAAACTGGCTGAGATTTTGTGGTTGTCTGTTATTGAGAAGGACATTGGCTGTTTTGATTGATACTCATTCATGGAAAATCTTTCTTTATACGCAACTAATTTGCCACCCCTTCTCAACCATCATCACATAATAATTCATAGTAAGTGTTACTATATAAAACTGTCTTTCATTTGTTTATTATTTATTGTCTATATTTCTTTCCTAGAATAGAAATTCTGCAAAGCAAACACCTATATCTCTTGTTCACCTTTGTATTCCAGAGTCTAGGTCAATGTCTGGTACATAACATGAAAAATACCATTTTGAACTGAGAACAGTTTTGCAGAAAAAGTGAGCAGAGGGCACAAGACTCAGCCATTTTATGAACTGCTTACAGAAAGAAAAATTTGATTTTATTTCTTATGTATTATGCACATTGGGAGGAGAGAGTGGAAAGTATTTATATAGATGATTTCAGTCAGAGAAAGAGAGACCTGAGCACCTATTTGGGTGTGAAGATAACAGTAAAGGAGCTCAGAATTCAATTAACTTGAATCATTGCTGTTGTCATTACTGGTATCACACCTTGTGATAGTAATAACTTATGGTGGCAGATTTGGGGACTTCTCCTGGTAGTTTATGGTTTGTGTGTGCATCTTTCAGAAGGACCTTTTGTTATTTGTTTCGCACAAGTACATTTCATTCCTGATCTGTTACTGCTAGGACTTCTGCCCTTCTTGCTCTTATTGATTTTTTCAAATTAAGATATAAAGTTACCATGACAGATAGCAATGCCTTGTATCTGGAGACTAGATGATGCTAAATAATGAAATGTCATAGTTTCTGACTCATGAACCATGAATTTTGGAGCAAAATATGAGGTCACTAAGCAGAACTAATTAGTGGCATGCCAATGACCACTAAGACAATAGGATGAATGCTCATTGAAACAATAAGTCTATAGGAAATGTTAAAATTTAGCCATAAAATTCTAATAAATTTAGTCTTCTCTTGCTGGTATATTTTCAGGGATTACAAAGTATTTTCTTAACTTTCTTTGCTGAACTTGAGTTCTTGTTGATGATACATTATTGTGTCATATAGAATTGGGTTTGGGTTTTGTCTCTTTCATTTGCCTGTATGACACTGGTCAAGTTTTTGAACTTTATAATTATCCATAGTTGTAAAATAGGGACTAATAAATTGTTAAATTAGGTTGTGTTAGGAATTAAATGACTGTTTCTGTTTTCCCAGCAGAGGCATTGACAGCCTTTGTGACAGACTATATTTTTAAGAATGATTGTATAGCGAACAGCCTTGGAAATTAGAGGTAAAATCTCCTTTTGGGGCAGGGGGAGGATTTGTTTGCTGATCAGGATAAAAAGGATAATGTCCCACTCTAAGACAAAGATTGGGGAGGTTTGCTAGCAGACTTTTTAAAAAAGAGTGGAGTTCCCTACACTCTCAGTTGTATGCTTAGGATCTACTTAGGCTGTCCTGCATCACCCCCATGGGATTTGGAGGTGGAGGGGTAAGATGAAGTGATGCAAACATGAGGTTCATGCTGCCTGGGTGATTAACAAGGTCTTTTGTCCCTGACCCAGGAGTCTTGGTTAGACTTCTGCCAGCTTCCAGAAAACTGTGGCAGGCTAATTGTGAGTTTGCAAGGAGGGTAAAATCTTCGTCCCTTCATAGTTCTTGCCACATCTTCCCATGAAAATAATATTATTGGGACGCCTGGGTGGCTCAGTCAGTTAAGCGTCTATGTTCGGCTCAGGTCAGGATCCCAGGGTCTTGGGATCAAGTCCCTCATCGGGCTCTCAGCTCAGTGAGGAGCCTGCTTCTCCCTCTGCCTGCAGCTCCCCCTGCTTGTGCACTCTTTCTCTCTCTGTCAAATAAATAAATAAAATCTTTAAAAAAAGAAAAAAAAAGAATTAAATGACTTGAACTAGTAAAGGGCTTACTACAAGCCTGAACTAAATGATATTAGCAATCACTTTTAGGAAAATATATTTGAAATGGTGCCCAGTGTTTTTCTCTTTTCAGCAATCCAATGGCATTCTTCCATAGGAAGGTAAATGGCAGGATCAATGTCACCTCTCTTCCTGTCAAACAGAAAGAGGAAATAGAGAACTTTTCTGGTACTGGAAAGAGGTTTATTAGATAATAATTCACATATATCTACCTGCCTCTTCGTCTCCATGGATGGAGTATACATCACTATCTCATGCATGTTAGATTTGGTCATGTTACTTGCTTTGGCCTTACAGTTGGGAAAGTACTTGGCCACTGGGAGGCTAACAGATATGACATAAACACAAGCTTGAACGTGATCCTGTCATTAAGCTTGACCTCTTGTACCCCCGGACCCATGAGGGTGAGAAACAGGAGAAGTTGGTTTGGATCCAAACTTCAACGTGGAGCTAAGCCAAATAAGCCTGTCTAGGTTCACCAATCCCCAACTCCTAACTTGCAGATGTATGAATAAATATATATGATGGTTGTTTTAAGCCACTTAATTTTTGGAATGACTTGTTGCACAGTATTACTGTGGCAATAGATGACTGATAAAAAGAAGCAGGAAAAGAAGTTATAAGAAAAGAAAAAGTAAGAGGCAAGTTCTTGGCCATCTTTTTCTTTGGGAGAGAACACTGGAAATGAGAAAAGTCAGGTAAAAATATCACATAGATTTGTATGAATCCACAATTTTTCAGACCAATGCTTCACTTTCTCTTGTATATCCTAGGAAGCTTGCAAACCTCTCAAAGAAGCTGTCTATCTAATGCAGTGTAACATCGAACATGATGTAGGAGCATCAGCTGAGTAGCATCAGTGGATGGAGGTGCTAATTAGGTGGTCCTAAGATTGCTGTTTAAAGTCCTCAGCTTGGATGTGACATTTTGAGGATCTATAATTTCCACATGTTCCAGGGTAGTTAAGAAGTTTTGACAGAACTGGTGGACATGAAGAGGCCTAAGGCAAGAAAAAAAGAGATTGCAGAGTGATAAGAGAATATGAAAGAGATCACTGATTTCAGCCACAGGCTCCAGTGTAATAGCCACCAAGCCAGAAAAGGCCTGCTACATATCAGTAAGTGGCTACTGTGGACACCTGGTAATCAGACAGGATTGGGGATGTCTTAGCATAGCCCAATGAGAATTGCGAAGACAGCACAAGAAGAAACTCTGCGTGTATTCTTATGCTCAACTATATACCCAGATATCACCTTGAGAAAAGGAAAAAAACATTGTGAATCCATTTTTTTTTTGTTTTGTTTTTTAAACATTTTATTTATTTGACAGAGAGAGACAGTGAGAGAGGGAACACAAGTTGGGGGGGAGCAGGAGAGGGAGAAGCAGGCTTCCCGCAGAGCAGGGAGCCCGAAGCGGGATTTGATCCCAGGACTCTGGGATCATGACCTGAGCCAAAGGCAGACACTTAATGACTGAGCCACCCTGTGAATCCATTTGAAAGAATTTAAAAACCCAACAGAATTTATATGAAAAGATATTTTTACTAAACTAGAAGAAACTATTTTCTACTGCCATCATCAGGAATTTGAGCTCTAAAGCGCAAAGATAGGGTCATATTATAGTAAATAAAGGCTTTTTGTTTTTTGCATTCTTTATGATAGCATATATTTTAGCTTCAGTATAGTATTTTTCATCATCATCATCATCATTATTTCTATAAGAAGGATCATCTAGCCAAATTCTTCTAGTAATGCTTGAATCCTCTTAAACACCATCAGAGACAGAACATTTACTATCTCATTCCATTATTGTTTACCTACAAGTACTAGAAGGGCTTTCCTTATATAGAGCTAAAATTTATCTTCCTGGAGCTCATAACCATATAGCATTATTTCTATTCCATGGAATCACATAGAAATTTCTGTTCCCTCTTCCACATGACAGCTAGACATATCTCATAGATAGTAAGAGAGGAAAAAGAACTGAGTGTACAATTTTTAATTTATCCATAGATCTAATCATGTTTCTCATATTCAATTGTAGTTCACACATTTTCAAATGAAAATGTCAAAACTGAGAATTGCCCCAAGTTGGAACAGTGAGTTAAAAAATGTGTACGAAATACAAGATTGGGGAACATTAGCTTGGCAGAAGTATATATATACATAAAGATATACATATATATATATAAAAGAAGACCTGGGAATTTAGTTGACTAAAAGATTAATATAATATTGAAAGAGCAATTATCTTTTTTTTAAGATTTTATTTATTTATTTGACAGAGAGAGAGAGCATAAGCAGGCGGAGCAGCAGAGGGAGAGGAAAGCTACCTGCTGAGCAGGGAGCCCGATGCGGGGCTCGATCCCAGGACCCCAAGATCATGACCTGAGCCTAAGGCAGACACTTAACCGACGAGCCACCCAGGTGCCCCAGAAAGAGCAATTATCTTATGCTGCTTTAATGGACAGTATCCCATATGATGAAAAGTAATTGTTTCAGTGTTTCTATATTGCTAGTATCATACAAAAATCATCTTAATGCCTAATCTTTATTCTTGACTTTCTTCAACTCCTATATCCACTTAAATTCCAACTTCTATTATACCTACTTCCTTAATAACTAATACTTGAATCAGTTCCTTCTTTCCACCCCCACTGCAACTACCTGAGTTTGCACTACCATTATTTTTCTTTTGGGGGTCCTACAATAGTCTTCATGCTGGTCTCTTTTCTCTCAATTGTTTTCTACATCCAAATAAGAATAATCCCACTTAAATGCCAATATGATCTTGTCTCTTTCATGTTTATTCTAAGACACATTGAATCCACTCTTACCACAACTAACCCTAATTTCTTACATCTTTTATGGTGTGAGTTTCTTGTCATGTTGAATGTAATTCTAGTGATTAAAGGTATAAATTTTTCATAGGTAACTTCTTAAACACAAGTCCGGTATTTTATGAGACTCAATCACAAAGAGTGATATTCTTCAGTGCCAGAGGAAGATCTGGCTGTGTTGGACTTAATAAATTATGAATTAAATGTTTGTCTCATGTGGAGGCCTGAATGGACTTTTAAAGGTAATTTTGACTTTATCTGATTTTTACTAACACCCTGGTAAAACTTGATTCAACTACTACATGTGAGATAATATTGCTATTGTTGTTCTCTACCATTTTTATTTTTATATTTAAAGAGATAGAAAAATTATATCTCCTTAACAGTTACCACAAAAATTCATCTCAGAAAGAGAATTATCTTAATTTGAAAACACTTTAAGAAATGTTTGGGCCTGAAGATGAGCTCTTTGAGAAGTAGTTTAAAGCTAGAAAAGATGAAGAGGAGATGGAATCTACTTTATATAATATAATGAAAATAAAATTAGAGTTGAAGTTGGGAAGATTGGTTGAGGAGCAGAGATTTTAGAGCTAATCTGTTACTGCAGCATAGAATAGCCTACGAAGTATTGACTAGTCATTTTAAAATCAGGCAAAGTATGAAAAGCATGAAGGAAAGAAGAAAGCTTTAGAGGAAAAATGAGCAACTTATAAAGTAAATTTCTCCTCTCTCAAGTTACCAAAAATATACAGCAGAGTGACCTCTGGAGCAATCAGGAAGCTGATAAGGTTGATAAATAGTTGTTTTGATAAAAAATGTCAGAGTTTTCATTTTTGGCTGCTAAAATTTTTAATAATAAATTTGTAATCATTATCTAAAAATTTATAACAATATTTTACATATATTATTATATCAAAGAAATGTAACCTATCATGTGATAATTGTTTTTGGCCAAATATGAACACTTTATTATTTGATCCAACCAAAGTATGCAGTTTACTTCAACCTTAGCAAATACCGTGACTCTCAACCTCAACTACCATCATATTTATATGGAAGAGATGAAACTTATGAATGGCTGTGGAGTATTTACTATGTGTTGGATGCTGATGGAATGCTCCCTGTATAATGTACTCTTCACAATAAATCTATACAGTAGCTTTATCTTTGTTTTGCAGTGGAATAAAACTAAGGTTATAGAAGTTAAGCCATGGTGGTGAATCATGTAGTCTTCACACTTGAGTTGAATTCAGGATCCATAACTTTCTAGTGGTAGCATTTGGGGAAGTTATTTAACTTGTCTAATCTTCAGTTTCATATGTATAAAATGGAGGTTATAACTATACTGAAAACATAAGTTGCTTATGGGAGGTTTAATGAGATAACCCATGTAAAGCAGTTAGTATGCTCTTTGGCACTTAGTAAGGCACTCTTTAAAAGTATTTATTTCCTTCTTTTTTTCCCTTCATCTTCTTTTACTTTTACCAAGTCACCAGAGCTAGTGAAAGGGCTTACATTCTTACCTACTTTATTTTGAATTCAAATCCCAGTGCTTTTTGTATTAAGCACCTCTGTTGATTACTTGTGCTACCAACCACACATGACAAGGTACAGAATTTTTTTTTTATCTTATTGGGTAGCTCTATAATATTTTTATTGGGGTATGGTATGAATGTTATTTGTTTGTTTGTTTATTTTTCTGCTCGATGTACTCCCTTAACTTCTTCTGGCAAGAACATCTCTTTTCTTTGAGGATCCACTATTTTCTCCCCACCCTTACATTTGATCTGGTGGGGCTCCAATTTCAGCATCTTGTCGCTTTGACTACAGATGTGAACACAACATCTGTCATAGTATTGTATTCTTCTAGATGCAGTGATGATTCTGACATGTGAACATGTAACTCAAATTGAGATATTGTAATAGAGACTGACTTCATCTTTTGGTGTTTGACTGCTGACAAGCTTTTAGGCCTCACTTCTTCCTTATCCCTCCTGCATCACATCTGAGCAAGCCAAGAAAGCTTAGTGCTTCTCCTTTGGTGTTTTTGGGAGATTCAGACCACATAAGCTCTTGCCCAGGCACAGGAGATCTCACTCTGACCCTACCTCCTAAACACAATAAAAGCCTCAAGCTAGTCTCCTTTCCTTATTCTCTTAAGCCATTTTTTTGACTAGCCTGGCAAGCCTGCCCTGGTCTCCCCAGAAGACCTTATATGTAAGTAATAAGATGTTTCATACTCTCATGGTATATGTGTGTCATGTCATCAGTTTTGACATCTGATCCAAACTTTGGGTAAGGATCCATCCTCCTTCTAAAGAATGACAATAACATATTAAGTGAGTCTCTTATTCCACTGAATTGTGAGTTCTAATGATATGACTCCTGGCTGCCAGTTGCCGTATTTCCTACAACACAGACAGGTCTGAGAGAAGAGCCAACATCCAGAGAGAAGCAGGTCAGTCAGTGAGAGTCTTGATCTACCCCCAACTTCCCAGTTACATGAGCCAGTAAGTCCCCCTTTGTGGCTTAAGTTAATTTGTTGGCTTTAGTAACTTTCAACAAAAAGAATCCTGACTTATAGAAGAGAGAACTTTGTTAGGAAAAAATATCTTACTAGGCTTTAGTATTAAAAGGTAGAACCAAGACCCTGAGAACTGAAGAAAGTTTTAAAACAGGAGATTGAGTTGCTCTCGGTGAGATGAGAAAATATATATGGAATGACTAGTAAGGATCTTAGAGGTGCAATGTGATTCCTTCTCATGATCCCTGCTCATTAGTAAGGTGTCCTATTCTCATTAACAATTTGATGTAGCTTTTGTGGAAATAGATGAAGGGGTTGTTGAATTTCATAGTTTACTGAGGAGGAAGACAGACTCTGCCTATGAGAATGCATGTGGTTTTGTGTTTGTTTGTTTTTGTTGTTGTTGTTTGTTTTGTTTTGTTTTGTTTTACAGAAAACCTAAAGAGTGATTTGGGCTTACACAGGCTATAGAATCAGGATGGGAAATGTGAGACATGGCCCCCGCATTCAACATGGAGGAGCCAATTTCCTTCCTATGGGTCTCTCAGGAATGAATTTTGATAAATGGAAATAACACTAACATTTACTGAATGGGATATGAACTGTGCAAAACAGTAATATTTCCTATGATACTGATCACTTTGGGGTACTTACTGAAAATATTGATTTTGGAGCCCTGCACCCAAATCTGCTGAATTCTATTCCCTGGAGGAGGAGTTCTTGGAATTTGTGTTTTTAATGTGTTCCAGATGATTTTTATCACTAAACAAGTTTTGGAAACACTGCTTTACACAAATACAAGCTTATGTGTGGGTGCTATTTTTATTTCTCATTTTACACATGAAGAAGTTATTGAGGTTGATTAACTTGCTCAAGGTCACAGAACTGGGTGGTGTCAGAAATAAGACTTGAACTTGACCTTGCCAAACACTATAGCTTGAGCACTTAAACTTTTATCCTGCTTCTCCATGAGAATCTATATTAACTGGAATTAATTATTGAGGGAACCCATGGAACTCTAAGTGTTTTATATATTATATCATATCATATCATATCATATCATATATTATTATGTTATTTTACATATATATGATATATATTTATAAATCCTGTAATATTGGATTTTTAAATTTCTCATATCTGAAAAACAGGGCATACCCATAAACCAAAAAAAGCAGACATTTCAGGTCTAGATATCTTGCCCCCTTAATATCAAGAGAAGTGTAACACATGCTCATAGTTGCTAAATTATAATGGATCTTAGAAACTAAGAACAAATTGAGTTAGTTTGTTGGTGCCTGGAAAGATAGATTTGGCCATTTGCAGGAAAAATGCCCTATCATCTTTTGGGATGGCTTTGGTGAGGTATAGGTTAACTTCTAGCTTGAGAGTCAATCAGTGATGATGCTGTGAAAAACAGCATAAACACAAACATCCTGAAGCACGAATATGTCACCTTGGTAATGACAGGTAATTCTTGAAAGTAGAAATGTGAGTGGACAATCTTTAGTGATAAAAACCCGAAGGTAAGAAGAATTTGCCACTCAGAAAGAAAAACAGAAGATTCAATTTCTAGGTAATTCTTTTTTTTTAATTTAGACTTATTTTTTATACTTATTTATTATTATTATTATGTTATGTTAATCATCATACATTACATCATTAGTTTTTGATGTAGTGTTCCATGATTCATTGTTTGCATATAACACCCAGTGCTCCATGCAATTCTAAAGGAGAAGTTGTTGAAGTCCGAAATAGGGTGTGGAAGTCACACTGAGAAGTCGGTGATTGCTAGAGCTCCATGTGCAGCCAGAGAGCTGCAGTCACTGGTCTGAGATCTTCCTAGCTTTCCAGTAGAACCTGTAGGTATTCATAAGGGATGGTGGGAGCCTTGAATGATCAAAAGATGTTGGTTTGAGAAGACATCAGATCAGTAAGCTAGCTAACTTTGGGTGTTACAGTTGATTATACAATTAGAATGCAGTGAGTAGCCCAAGCCAGCAGACAGCATAGCAGCAAAGTGACCCCATCAACACACCAGCTACTGTGTGGTCAAATCATATCAGTGAATGGCAGTATTACAAGACTCCACACCTGCCTACATGGGAAGATATGTTTTTTCTTTGGGAACTGTTAGGGGTTGAATTGTTTCTCCAAAATTTATATGTTGAAGTTCTATCCCCCACCCCTAACCCAGCTCCATACCCTAGAATGTGGCCTTATTTGGAAATAGGGTCATTGAAGATATAATTAGTTAAGATGAGGTCATACTGGAGTAGAGTGCACCCCTAATCCAATATAATTAGTGTCCTTACAAAGAGGAGAAATTTGGACACAGACACACACAGGAAGAACACCATATGAAGAAGAAGGCAGAGATCAAGGTGATGCAGCCCATTTGCAGGAAACACCAAAGATTGCCCAGGAACACCAAAGATTGACATCAAAACTACCAGAAGCTAGGAGAAGAGAATAGAACAGAACCTCCCTCACAGCCTTCAGAGATAATCCTAAAATTTGTATGAAACCAGAAAAGACCCCGAATAGCCAGAGGAATGTTGAAAAAGAAAAGCAAAGCTGGTGGCATCACAATTCTGGACTTTAAGCTCTATTACAAAGCTATAATCATCAAGATAGTATGATACTGGCACAAAAACAGACACATGGATCAATGGAACAGAATAGAGAGCCCAGAAAAGGACCCTCAACTCTCTATGGTCAACTAATCTTCGACAAAGCAGGAAAGAATGTCCAATGGAAAAAAGACAGTCTCTTCAACAAATGGTGTTGGGAAAATTGGACAGCCACATGCAGAAGAATGAAACAGTACCGTTTCCTTACACCACACACAAAAATAGACTCAAAATGTTTGAAAGACTTAAATGTGAGACAGGAATCCATCCAAATCCTTGAGGAGAACACAGGCAGCAACCTCTTCGACCTCAGCCACAGCAACTTCTTCCTAGAAACATCGCCAAAGGCAAGGGAAGCAAGGGCAAAAATGAATTATTGGGACTTCATCAAGATAAAAAACTACCGCACAGCAAAGGAAACAGTCAACAAAACCAAAAGACAACCGACAGAACGGGAGAATATAATAGCAAGTGACATATCAGATAAAGGTCTAGTATCCAAAATCTATAAAGAACTTATCAAACTCAACATCCAAAGAACAAATAATCTAATCAAGAAATGGGCAGAAGACGTGAACAGACATTTCTGCAAAGAAGACATCCAAATGGCCAACAGACACATGAAAAAGTGTACAACATCACTCGGCATCAGGGAAATACAAATCAAAACCACAATGAGATACCACCTCACATCAGTCAGAATGGAGAAAATTAACAAGTCAGGAAATGACAGATGTTGGCGAGGATGTGGAGAAAGGGGAACCCTCCTACGCTGTGTGTGGGAATGCAAGCTGGTGCAGCCACTCTGGAAAACAGTATAGAGGTTCATCAAAAAGTTGAAAATAGAGCTACTACATGACCCAGCAATTGCTCTACTGGGTATTTACCCTAAAGATACAAATGTAGTGATCCAAGAGGTACGTGCACCCCAATATTTATAGCAGCAATGTCCAGAATAGCCAAACTATGGAAAGAGCTTAGATGTCCATCAACAGATGAATGGATAAAGAAGATGTGGTATATGTATACAATGGAATATTATGCAGCCATCAAAAATTGAAATCTTGCCATTTGCAAAGACATGGATAGAACTAGAGGGTATTATGCTAAGTGAAATAAGTCAACTAGAGGAAGACAATTATCATATCATCTCACTGATATGTGAAATTTGAGAAACAAGGCAGAGGATCATGGGGAAGAGAGGAAAAAATGAAATGGGACAAAACCAGAGAGGGAGACAAATCATAAGAGACTCTTAATCTCAGAAAACAAACTGAGGGTTGCTGGAGTGGTGGGGGGTGGGAGGGATGGGGTGGCTGGGTGATAGACATTGGGGAGGGTATGTGCTATGGTGAGTGCTGTGAATTGTATAAGAGTGATGAATCACAGACCTGTACCCCGAAACAAATAATACATTGTATGTTAATAATAATAATAATAATAATAAAAGTAGGTACCAACACTACCAACACCTTGACCTAGGACCCTTAGCCTCCAGAACTGAGAGACAATAAGTATCTGTTATTCTCAGACTCCCAGGTTTTGGTACTTTGCCACAACAGTCCTAGCAAATTAATGCAGAGACTATAAATGACAATGAGAAAAATAAAAAATAAAAATCCTCCTTTGGGGGATTTTGAGAATTGTAGAATATAGTTGGCAGTATGGTATAAGTGAAAAATCAGACAGATCTTGTTTCAAATGTTAGCTTTATCATGTTCTGTGTAGGCCTCCACGAACAAGTTATTTAGCTTCTCTGAGCCTTAATATCTTTATCTAAAAAATTAGGATAGTAATTTGTTTGGTTATTGTAATGATTAAATAATAGTGCTACTATTTTAATTACAGTTTCAAAAGTGTATTTTCTCCCATTCACTGTTTGATATGTGTTATTTCACAACAAACCAGTAAGTTACGGTATTAGTTCCATTTATGAAAAAGAGGTTAGTTTTATGGGTCCAGTAAACACTCTTTTTAAACACAGGCCTGTCATCTAAGCCCAGGGTCACAAACACTACATTTCCCACCTTCCTCGGTTGTCTGCCTAGTGAAGAACATATAATGTCTGTTGTGTTTGCTTTTTATCAGTTTTAAACATATATGTATTCCCACCCCCCACCCCATCTCTGTCTTTCCCTTTCTTTCTCTGTCTATATATATATGTGTGTGTATATATAAAACTTTAAATTTTTTCATTCTACATTCTGATTTGGACTTGCTTACTGGACTTGTTTCCTTGGTTTCTGGATAGGAGCTTGAATCAGAAGTATGACTCCTTCATGATTCAGGTATTATCTCCAGCAAAATGATTAAATAAGACTTAACATGTCATTAAATAACAAAGGTATCAGAATTATACCTAATGTATAAATATTAAACTGAATGAGAAAATCACCCCTCAGTTGTCTTTTACAGAAAAAGACTTTTCCTCTTTCTCAAAATGCAACAGATTATGGTATATTAGACATCCCTTTATGATTTAAAATTTGATATGTTTATTTATCATATCACTATAATAGCTGAGTATAATATTTTGGAGTTAGTACTTTGAATTAATTGCTGCTCTAAAGAAAAAAAAATACGTAAAAGTTAAAGTAACATGCTTCATTTAAAGAGGTAATTTTCTAATACATAACTTTATGGCACTATGGTATTAATGGTTTATAAGTAGATTATTCTCTTTAAAAGATCATATCTTGTACTCACTGTCTCTCTTTGTAGAATCTATAATAGGGACTTCACAAATTATGTGCATGATAAGGTTTTCTGATAGTGTGGATCACTTATGCTAAGCATTTAATTGCAAGTATCTTAAAATATTGTATTTCTTTCACTGATTCTATAATTCCTATTTTGAATATGTAAATGTTTTACTCAGCAAACTGGAAAAAAACCCTGTAGTTTTATTCTTACATTATGATTATATATTAATGCGAACATAGAATATGGGTGATCTTCTCTAGCTGTGGAGCATTATTTTCTATCTCAGGAATATCAGGACCCTTTAAAAGATGAGCTGCATAAGCTTACATGTTGGTTCTCTAATATATATTTTTTAAAGATTTTATTTATTTATTTGACAGAGAGAAATAGCGAGAGCAGGAACACAAGCAGGGGGAATGGGAGAGGGAGAAGCAGGCTTCTTGCCGAGCAGGGAGCCCGATGTGGGACTCGATCCCAGGACCCTGGGATCATGACCTGAGCCGAAGGCAGATGCTTAACGACTGAGCCACCCAGGCGCCCGGTTCTCTAATATTATACAAAATTCTGTAAGATGTGGATTGGAAATTTATAACACTAAATTTGGAAGCAGTTTGGTGAAATTTATCCATGCTGTATTTCCGTGGTTCAGTTCTTAGCCTCATTTAGCCTATAAAATCCACATGGGCAATTTAAAGACTTTGCTTAACATTCTGCTTTTAGACCATGGAACCAAGGCATTTGAGCTATGAATCACCATTTGGTAGTCTTTTCATTTTTGAAGACACTTTGTTCCCTTCAAATAAGCACCAACCTTCAAGAGGATAATTTCTCTGACAAATAATAGTAAGTGCATGTTAGTAGTTTTCTGTCTTTTGCCTTTGTAAATGATTACCCTTAAAATCCATCATGAATCCTGCCTGAGTGAAGGCAGTGAGAACTGGCTGGTGATTTTGGGAAAATAGGACCCAGAGGTCTGAGTGCTCATCAGGTGGGAGTATATGGAATGTGAGATATTTTTTGCCTTATTTTTCAAAAGTGATTGACATTTAAGAAAAGAAAATGAACAGAAAATAAATTCTGACCATGAGACATTTGCTCTGGTAATCACATTTTTTAATTTTAAAATAGAAAACAATTCTATAGTTATTGTTTCTTTTGGGAAATCAACATTTGATAATAGAAGTTCTGTCTATGGCTCAATAAATGGCATATTGTATAAGAGGAAAAGAAGACTTGGGACCTTCAAATGCTTCATATCAAATTGTACTTGGTGGCATATTTATGTGCAGCATTTTATAGCACTTCATGAATCTGAATCCTCCAGTCATCTTGGTTTTAAGGATCTGAGGGAAAATTTTCTAATTTTTCTAGACCTTGAGTAGCAATTTTAGAAAATTTAAGGTCACATGCTATAATTTCTACAACATTAGAAAAAGTGAATTTTAAAAATATGTTCATAATAGCAGGAAGGGAAAAATGAAGGGGGGGAAATCGGAGGGAGAGACGAACCATGAGAGACTATGGACTCAGAAACAAACTGAGGGTTCTAGAGGGGAGGGGGGTGGGAGGATGGGTTAGCCTGGTGATGGGTATTAAAGAGGGCACGTACTGAATGGAGCACTGGGTGTTATATGCAAACAATGAATCATGGAACACTACATCTAAAACTAATGATGTAATGTATGGTGATTAACATAACATAATAAAAAAAGAGAAAAATATATTCGTAATGCTTTTTGAAACGTGGTGTTTCTTTCAGTGATTAGATTTTAAAAAGGTAAGGGGGTGTCATTGTCAAAACCTGTTTTTCCTCTCAATTGTAGAATATATAATTTTAGAAAATTTATTCACCACCTCTGTGATGTTATAACATAAAGGTTCAGAACCCTGGCTGTGGCATTAGGCTGCCTGGGCTTGAATCCTTATTAGCTTATTATTAGCTATGCAACCTTATTAGCCACATGCAAGTCACATAAGCTCTTCTGTAACCTCATCTGTAAAATAAGGGATCACTAATGCCTATTTCCTAACGTTTTTATGAAGATTAAATGAGAATAAACCATATAAATTAAGTTCTCACCATAGCACTTGGCATATAGTAAGTTTTCACAGGATTGTGTGATACTCCCTCTTTCAAGCCTGGCAGGGAGTAGACTGAGCAGGATGCATTGAGAGTAAGGGTGGTGCCCCCTGTGGTTTATATTTCTCTTTGCTTCTCTCTTGCTCATCACTACCTTAGAGAGCTGCTCAGGAAGCGACAGGACAGATTACTAGGGATGCCAAATAATACTGGAAATGTGTTTGGAAAAATTAGAGTGCTGCTTTTGTGTGGCAGTAACCACAAACACAACACTATTGTCTGCAGAGCAATAGGTAATGCCACCTAGGCTCTTCAGTAGTTAAGTTACACAATTAGAAGCACTGTTGAACATACTTTTTACAAAATGGAAATGAACTTCATACAAGATCTAGCAGAGCTCATATTTGAATACCCAGCTCTTAAGTAATGTGCTTCTAAATATAGTTTGGATGCTTGCAATCTGCATGGCTCATCTTCCAGCATGAAGATTAGCATGTGCTCATAGCCATAAAATTGGCAGATATTTAATTTATAGTAGGTTTTTAAATTTAAATGTTAGATTTAATAGGCTAGATAAAATGTAACAATTATGTATGAAAAAATTGAGTCTGTTGTAATTCATTCAAATAAGCTCACAATACAGGATAAATTGGAAGTAAATCTTTAAAAATCTCTCACTTTACCTCTTCAGTAGTTGCACAGCTCTTCAGAGCAATCAGTTTTATGGCATAGTTCTTATTTAACAGACGCATCTATTTATGCATCCTATGTAGAAGACATCATGGAAAATAACTGAAAGCCTGCGTTGTGATGGATGTTGAGATCTGCTCTATTTGGTTCTTTATTTAAGTACCAGAAAAATATGACCACTTAATTCCCTAAACCAAACTTAATGGATACTTCTTAATTCAGACCCATCTTGCTAGATTTTGGCTGTCCCTTACTTAGATTAAGCAAAAACAAACTCACTTTTTAAAATTGCTGCAGCAGATGCTTTTGGTGTCCCATGTCGCATCCCCTCAACCAATTTGTGATTTCACTCTGGGGTGGGCAGGATGCTAACATGCTCCCCAAGTTCTTGGCCCCTGGTGCACACACCTTTTCCCAATCATTCAATCAATCTCTAATATAGATACTGCTGTGAAGGGATTTTGCCCTTGCAGTTAAAGTCCTAATCAGTTGATTATTTGACACATCACATGAACCTTTTAAAGTTAGAGACTTTCCACCCCTGGTGATAGAAAAGGAAGTCAGAGAGATGCACTCCTACTGGCCTGGAAGAAAGCACACACCCGTCTTGTGAACAACCGAGGGTGGTTCACATGGCAAGGAAATGTGGGCAGGTTCTAGGAGGCAACAGCAGTCTCTAGCTGCCAGCTAGCAGGAAAACAGGGACTTCAGTCCTACAACCACAAGGAAGTGGATTCTGCTAATAACCAGTGAGCCTGGAATAGGACCCAGGGTCCAGAGGAGAACCACAGTCCCAACCAAACTTGATTTCAGTCCAGTGAGACCCTGAGCAGAAAATCTAGTTATGCCTGGACTTCTGACCTTCAGAAACTGTAGACTAATAAATGGGTATTGTCTTAAGCTGCTGGTTGTGGTAATTTAATACACAGTAATAGAAAACTAACATAGCCTTAACTTCTGTATATAGTTCTGTATGAGCCCAGACGCACCTCGCAGTGGCAGCATCCTATCTCAAGAGAACACTGTGCGTCCATCTTTTTTCTACCCCAGGGTCTTCTTTGGCTCTGTGTAATCACACGTTGGAAGTATAAGGGTCTTAATGCTCTGGAAGAACCACTAACCCAGCGGAGGCTAAAGTCGGTAGAGTTCCAGTCTAGTGCTCTTCAAGTGGACAATTCCATGTATTTCACAGAAGCCCTGGTAGAAGCAAGCCTCTGATGCCTACAGCAGTAACCTCAACAACTCACTATTTTATTAGCTTGTCCTTCTTCTCAGTCTTAGTTTCTTTCCACAATAAACTCACCCACATACAGGTTCTCCTGTCAGACTCTGTTTTCAGGGAAATCCAAACTAAGAGAGTTATTAGCCTTTAGATGAGCTAGATCAGAAGCAAGCAGTATACTTACCTCCTCTAGCATAATGTCTTAAGAATATTACCAAGAGATGTAGTACTGAAGATAAAAAGAAAATGTTTCCTGAGCAAATCAGAAAAAGAGAATAATACATTTGGATTGAAAGAGTCAAAATCTGGTGATTGTGTAAAATATTCCAGAACCTTCATGTGTGATCATTTGTGTCAATCCCCCAAAAATGATTATTAGAATTCATTTCATATGCCAAATGCACCGTATTTATAAAGTACTTTCAAGTATATTATCTCTTTTAATTCCTGTAACAATCTAGTTTTTTGTGTGTGTGGTTTTTGTTTGTTTGTTTTTAGTATTGTAGTGATCTTAGGTCACTCAATAGCTTGTGGAATTCTTTTTGAGCAATAGATATCACATAGTTGTTAATTTAGGATTTTCTTTTTATAATTTAATTATGTCTTCCAAAGAATATAATTTAAATACTTCTTCATTTCAAAATTATTTCATGTTTCAATAGAGGCCAACTTTTTGTTACCTAGTGTGCCAATTCTATTATTGTTAAAAATTCTTTTAATAAATAGAGGCAGCACATAACTTAGTGGAATATTATAACATTTCTATTGTTGGTAGCCTATTTCTTTAATATTTATCTCACAGTTTGACTTAATATTTACCCAATCATTTTTAAGAAATTAGTTCCAAGAGATTTCTATTTGGGATAGTAAGATTCTTTAGAACTATGAGTTTTAAATAATTCCTGGGCCTTAAATTCTCTGCATTCTGAAGCTTTGTCATTATTTCCAAGATGAATCCTGGCTGATTGTATTTTGTGAAAGGGCCTAACAGAATCTGTGAAATCGCTTTGGGAAAATTAATCTCTGGAAGGTCATTTCTGTTTCTACATTATGTTCTCTGAACTTCTCTTGCTTAGTTCTTTGCTGGGAGAGGTTTTTTTTTGTTTTGTTTTTTTTAACTTTTGACAGTCATTTCCTGCTGCTTTTTCAAATCTCAAAGTGTAGTCCTCTGTTTGAGGTATCACAGCTGGTTGTTACAGAAAAGGTTTTTTATGTTACAATTGGAAGATTATGACTTCAGGCAGGTGAAAGCAGCAAAGAAAATAGAACTCAAACCAAAATCTTTAGTGGGGAAAAATACAAGAAAACATGTAGAATCGGTCCCAAGCTTTCAATTATGTTTCAAAATTATGTTTTAATTATATTTCTCTATGAGCTATCAGAGACATAAAAATATATGTTCTAGGATGAAATTTCTCATGATTTAGCTTTCACTATTGTTAACAAAATAACTAAGTTTGAAGATGATGTTATTTTTGTATTTTCACTTAAAAAAAAGTGCATAGTTATATATCCCATCATTGTCCTAGACAATTGAGGTTAAATTTTGGAGATTTTCATGGTTAGTCTAAGTGGCAATTTTCTTTCCAATTCACACGTTTAAATTTCACTGAACTCTGAAATACATATTGCCATGTTAGAATGGGACTAAATCATTAGGGAACCCCAGTTGCTTAGAAAGCCTAGTTCAAGAGGCCCTTCCCTTTGGAAGTTTAGATGTGGGTTGGGGGAAATTTGGTAAGATTCCCAACATTTAGTTATAATATGTACTCTTTTCATTCTCATTCTTTTTCTCTGAAAAACACATTATCCAACAAAATGGCTTAACACAAACCAATAACTTTCACAATTCTAGACCAGGCTACTTCAATATCTTGACATTTCTTTAAAAATTTGCAGCCATAATTACCACTTTGTCAGCTAAGAAATCAACTAGGTAAAAGTTTAAGTACAAAGTTTTATCTGGCATGAGAAGATGAATATGTGCTTTGCTAATAACTACATTTAGTAGGATGGATCTCTTCCATAGTTCTATTTGTCTATTGTGTAAATTCACGATTACATTTCCCAGTTACCCTAGACACTGCTGTCGTTTTTTCCTTCTCTGGAGGGCTTCAGTCTTTAATTACTGACATTAATTGTACTGTAAATTACCTAATAAAAGGAATCTGAAAAAAATACATTTTCTTATTTAAGAGTAGCAGCAGAATTTGGGGTTTCAGTGAAGATCTTTCCTAGTCAAAACCAGCTCTCTTACTCTAAATTTTGAAAAAGCAACATATTTCCTCCATCTTTTGTTAAGGACTTGGAAAGCCAGTCACTATAATTCCACAAATATTTAGTGAGCATTTGCTATACACCAGATATAGTGCTAAGTTTCAGGGATGCAAATGAATAAAACATGGTTCTTGTCCTCAATTAGTCCATAAGGGAGAAGGGAAAGGTAGACAACTAAGTACAGTGTACTCTCATAAAGACATTGACAGAATGGTTTTGAAGCTCTGAGGAGTGGGCATTCATTTCAGTATTTCTATTTAACTTTCATTAAGAAGATTAGATTTTTAGCTGGGCCTTGAAGAGTGAGTATGATTTATCCAGAATGGAAAAGAAGGAAGTGTTTTTCCAGGCAGAGACAAGAATATAGGTAAAGCAAGTATGGTAGTTTTCCAAAAGAGGAGTGTGGTGGAGAGAGAGCTGAATTAGAGGAGCCAGTTTCCATCCCTGCTAAAATTCTTGTGTCCAACAGGTTAGAGTAGACAAATCATTTTTGAAAGCACTATCAGGATAATTCTGAAATGAATTCTGCTCCAGCTCATTCCCCATCTGGCTACCAAACTGAGAACCAGTTTTGCAATAGGAAGATCATGGACTTTGAAATCATATAAATCTATCACTTGTTAGTTTTATAGCCTTGAGAAATCTTATCTTTTTGTACCACAGTGTTCCAGTCTATAAAATGGGGATAACTACAACTTTAAAGGGTTATTGTTAAGCTTTAATTAGCAGACACATGTAAAAATCTTAGGGAATTATAGGCATTCTGTACATGTTAGTTCCAATTTTCTTTTCTGTTTTACAGCTATGTGCAAAGCACAGAGGTATGAAAGTGTACACTTGATTGCAGAACACTGATTAGATTCTAAGGACTAAACTGTAATACAGATAGGTTTAGAGATCGGAGTATAAAGCTGGATATTTATGTTAAGCTTTGTGAAGGGTCTTGCTGTCATATAAGAAGTTCAGATTTTTAATATTATACATGATGGTGAATTATCAATTATCAGTTGTTACATAACAGACAATCCCAAAACTTCATGGCTTAAACTAATAACCACTTATTAATATGAGCCAAAGGTTTTACTGGCTAATAATACTGATCTCTGGTAGGCCCCACTGAACTGGCTAGACTAGCTCGATGGTCTGTGTTTGTCTGGGTGGGATGGCCTTACACACATGTCTGGTGGCTGGCTGGCTATTAGGTAGAGTGACAGAGATTGTTGGGCCAAGTGTCTCTCATTACCCAGCAAGGCAGTTTAGGCTTATTCACAGAAGGTGACATGGCTCCTAAGAACAGGAGGAATTAGACTATACCTCTTGATAACAAGACCAGCAATATCACCATTATAAAGGGGGCCTGGGTGGAGAATTGTGTGTGGTATGTGTGTTTTTGTTCTGGTTTTATTTTATGGCAAAAATTACTGAAATGTTTTGTAATAAATGATAAGATCAAATTTGTACTTAAGGTAATTACACTAATAGCAGTGGGAAAAAGTGAGCAGACAGAAAGCAAAATAGCTGTGAGAAGACTTATGCAATTGTACTGGGAAAAAATATCATATGAATATTCTAAGCCTTCCTCTACCCCTTAACAGGGAAAGAGGATATCAAAATTGTTAACTTATTTTCTTCTCTATCCCTCACCGCTGGGGAGATTTCTGCCATTGCTGGGCTGTCATGAAAGGGAAGAAGGAAAAGCGAGGGCTGATTTCCAGAGCAAGTTTTTATTGGGTTCTGGTAATTTGGAAGAACGTAGTGTGGTATAGGAGTTGTGGTGTGGGAAGTTGATGGTAGAAGAAATAAAGAATTTTATAAAAGTTGTAAAGGGTTATATCCAACCTTCATGGTATTCAAGAAACATCAATGAAAAATATAATGTGCCTGGTATCTTCCATTTGCCCTTCCAAACTCATTCTTTTTTTTTTTTAAGATTTTATTTATTTATTTGAGAGAGAGAGAATGAGAGACAGAGAGCATGAGGGGGAGGAGGGTCAGAGGGAGAAGCAGACTCCCCGCTGAGCAGGGAGCCCGATGCGGGACTCGATCCCGGGACTCCAGGATCATGACCTGAGCCGAAGGCAGTCGCTTAACCAACTGAGCCACCCAGGCGCCCTCAAACTCATTCTTAATCCTTCTCTTCTACGCAAGGCTGATCTAATATGAATCACATCCATGGAGAATTTGCCCACTGGCTTCTGGTTGGGCAATAGGAGCCTTGCAGGACCTCAGGAGTGAAGAGAGTGAGCTTGGAGTATTTATTCCCTCAGTTAGCCAGCCAGCCAGCAAGCAAATAGACCATCATTGTATATATTCTTGTTAGGAATTACTCTTATTTCCAATTCCATACTTTTTATTCCAGACAAGTTGACTATTATTTATCCAGGTTTAAAAAATATAAATTATTACATTTAATCCTACAGCAACTCTTATGAGGAGGGTGGTATTATTTTTATTTTATAGACTTGGAAAACAAAAAGTTCAGAGAGATTAAGTAAATTATCTACCACCCAAGGTTTTATTTTCCCCTAAGGCTTTTTAAAGCCACTTTGGAAGAGAATCAATTTTTGTATCTAAAATTAATTTAGAGCCTTGTAAACTCTCAGTAGATGAGAGAGAGAGGTCAATGTTGAATTTTCTTTCACAGTCTTTATTCAAACGAATCAAGGTTAAAATTATTCTTTTAACCTCTTACCCACTATTCCTAAAGGAAATTTAAGTGGGCAAACAAATAGAGATAGGAGCAAACTATCTCATTTTGTTAAAAAAAAAAAGTAATTTTCATTTTCCTACTTGACTGCTTGTACATAGGAAAAGTCTAAGTCCACAAACCACGCTCTTTTTTCTTAGCCTGTGGAATAATAAACTTTTACTTGTTTAGAAAAACTGTTCTTGTGACATCTAATTGTCAAAGAATTTCCTGTCTTCTGGAAATGCTTATACAATTTCATATAAGCAGCATCCAAAACATACAAGTATTCTATTTAAACACTATAGTCCTGGGATGCCTGGGTGGCTCAGTCGGTTAAGCGATTGCCTTCAGCTGGGGTCCTGGGATCAAGTCCCGCATCGGGCTCCCTGCTCAGCGGAGAGTCTCCCTCTGCTGCTCCCCCTGCTTGTGCTCTCTCTCTCTGTGTCAAATGAATGAATGAATGAATAAATAAATAAATAAATAAATAAATAAATAAATAAATAAAATCTTTAAAAAAAATAAACGCTATAGCCCTATATGTAGTTTATGACAAATTTAAAAACAGAAATGTTGTTCAAGGCCCTTTTTCAAATATAAGGCCATCTATTTGCTTTAATTTATAACTTATAATGTCATCTATATCTTTCCTAATAAATATTTAAATCTTACTTAAAACTTTTTGCCATTCTGGACTAGTATATGCTATTAACGTTTGGGAAGCTCAAGAGGTAAATTAAGAACAGCTGTGGAATGATTAATATTGATGCCTTGGGTGCAACGTTCTGTCAGCCTTTTGAGTGGTAGTAAATCAGCAGAAAAGTGGAGCTGTATTTTTTCCCACCTTATTGCATACATTATCACAGGATATCACTAACGTGGACATCTCTCCCCCAACTCTTTGGCTAACAACTGCCAAGACTTTAGGTATATAAAATATATTTGTGTATATATTTATGCACTTAGTTTGATATGAATTATATTAATTTATCCATTTTGAAATTGCCTAGGATGGTAATTGTTTTGCAAATGATTCATAATTCTTTCATCAAAAATGGAAGGTGAGGTTTGTTTTTGTTTTTGTTTTTCAAATTCAGGCATTTGATTTCATTTTAGTTTGTTCTGTTTCTAAATGCAAGTGATACTCAAAGTGACACCTTACAGTTTTTCAAAATAAAATGTCTTCTTCAGTCTAGCATCAGTTTTCTGCACTACTGACTGAACCTGCCTGCAAGCTACATGGACTTCCTTTCACACTACTTCCCACCTGTATAGGCAGGTTCAGTCATGAGTAGTGCAGAAAACTATTCATTTTTTTAAAAGATTTATTTATTTGAGAGAAGAGAGAGCAGGGCAGGGGAGGGGCAGAGGGAGAGAGAGTCTTAAGTAGACTCCCCACTTGGTGCAGAGCCCAACATGGGGTTCGACCTCATGACCCTGAGATCACAACCCTGAGATCATGACCTGAGCTGAAACCAAGAGTTGGACACTTAACTGACTGTACCACCCAAGTGCCCCAGTGTAGAAAACTATTCTTAAGGGTATTTCACCAAGCAAGTGATGAGTTTAAAATGATGTTTTGCCTATGTAATAATTATTGGGCTCTTAATGCTAGTAACATTGAAATCACTCTGTGTCTTTCTAATTCCAGATCTTTGGGATAATCCTCTATTTTAGTCTATTTATCTCAAACAGATTGTTACAAGGTGACAGCTTCTTCTGGTTATTGGAGGAAAAATAAATGGAAGACAAATTTTCCAACCAGAAATTGGTCTTTAGCTTATTCAGTGCCCAATCAGATCTTCTGGCATCTTACACATGATATGTTCCAGAAATCATGTACCTCTGTATCACAATATATTAGGACTATATTCTGGCATATTTTGAAGTTTGAGCAATTCCACACAAATCTGCAAATTTTAATAAGACTATATCCAAACTGCTTTCATACTGCATTGAAAAAAAACAAAAACATACTTTCAATCCTCTGGCATATGGGATTTTGATCATAGTTACCATACTGATCATTACTGGGTCTCATGAGATATAGAAATTTCTTTATTACTATAGAGGAAGGAAACAATTCAGTGGTGTTATGAACTAAATTCATATGTTGAAATTCTAACCCCCAATGTGGTGGTATTAGGAGAAGGGGGCTTTGGGGGATGATTAGGTCATGAAGGTAGAGCCCTCATGAATAGAATTCATGCTCTTATAAAATACCTCAGAGGTTTCTCTCTCTTTCTTTTTGCCAAGTGAGGATACGGTGAGAAGTTGGCAGTTTGCAGTCCCAAAGAGGGCTTTCACCAGAACCCAACTATATTAGCACCCTGGTCTCAGACTTGCAGCATCCAGAACTGTGAGAAATAAATTTCTGTTGTTTATAAGCCATCCAGTCTATGGTACTCTGTTATAACAGCCCGAATGGGCTAAAACAGAAATTGGTACTTAGAATTGGGAATGCTGCTATGACAGATACTAAAAATGTGGAAGCAGCTTTGGGACTGGGTAATGAGTAGAGGCTGGAAGAATTTTGAGGTGCATGTTAGAAAAAGCCTAAATTACCATAAACAGATTTTTAAGAGATTTTGGTAAGAGCTCAGAGAGAAAAGAGAAGAGCTGTAGAGAAAATTTCCATCTTCTTAGAGAGAAAACCCAAGTAACCATGAGCAGAATATTAGTAGAAATATGGACAGTAAGGGCCATTCTGATGAAATCTCAGATGGAAATGAAGAATATGCTATTGGAAACTAGAAGAAAGGCATCCTTTCATAAAATGGCAAAGAACCTGGCTGAACTGTGTTCATTTTTTAGTGTTTTGTGGAAGGTAGAACTTATAAGTGATGAAATTGGGTATTTAGCAAAGGAGATTCCTAAGAAATATGATAAAGGAGGAGCTTGGTTCCTCTTCACTGCTTATTGTAAAACGCAAGAGGAGAGAAATGAACTGAAGATGAAATTATTAAGCAAAAAGGAACCTGGTCCTTAAAGATCTGAAAATTCTCAACCTGTCCATATTATTAAAAACAACAACAACAACAACAAAATGCACACAAAAAATGAGAAAGCTGTTCAGAAGACAGCACTAAGGATGTGACAAACCAAGCATTGGGTAAGGAGATTGGTATGGGTGTGAACTATGGATTTAATCAACCATCTCAACAAAAGCCAGAAATAGAGATGTGATTATACCAGTGGAAACATTGTTGGCTGAGACCAAAAGATGTGATTATACCAGTGGAAACATTGTTGGCTGAGACCAAAAGAAACAGAAAATAGGAGACAGTTGAGCTTCTTAGACCTTATAGGACTAGACTGTAATTATTTGGTTGTGAACTGTGCTATTATTCAAGGCAAGGAAAGAAGGATGCCCAAAGGTGATTCTGACATCTCTGTGGTAGGAGGCTGTCTCTCCTACCACAAGCCCAGGGTGCAGTGGAGGTGGGGAAGAAGCTGTTTGCACTTTGTTTCAAAGGATAGGACTAATGATCAGAGGAGCCATGGGAGAAGGGACAACCAGGGGAACTTCTGGGGGCAGAAACCCCACCCCAGCAGAAAACAGCATGAATTCTTGAGACTTGACCAGTATTTACCTTTTAAACTGTAATTTACAATCACCTTTATCTTGGGTGAATCTCAATCCATTTCCAATTAAAGTTTTCAATATAGATAATTTTCGGCAATACTTGGCATTTTGATGTATGGTAAATTGGTTGTAAAAATGATCACAGTTGTTCATCTTTTTTGTATTTATGCCCTTTGCAGTGTGTGAATTTTCTCCTCACGTCAAGAGATAGAGTCTATGTCTTGATCTCTTTAAACTGGGTAGGTCTCATGCCTTGCTTCAGATAATGTGGTGAAACTGTGCCAATTTCAAGCATAGGCCTCAACGGGTCTTAAATGCTTCAACTTGGCCTCTTGGTCCCCTGCCACCACCATATGAACAAGCCCAGACTAGCTTGCTGGATAATGAGAGACACATTATCATTGACACATAGTAGATGCTCATTAAAATGTGATTAAAAAGAAATGAATTCTGGCATTCCACAGGGTTTTGTCCTTGTCCATTTCTGGCCACTTATGGTCTCTCTGAAGTGTGGTAGATTATAAACTTAAGTTTCACCAATATCTGCTTCTCCTTTCCCTGGAGAAGGAATATACTGTTCCTATTCATTAAAGTTAGGCTTACCCATGTGACTAAATTAACCAAAGAAATATGAATGGAACTGGCAATGTGTTACTTTCAAGCTTTAAGAGCCAGCGTTTTTTTTTTTTTTTTGAATTTTGTTATGTTATGTTAATCACCATACATTACATCATTAGTTTTTGATGTAGTGTTCCATGATTCATTGTTTGCGTATAACACCCAGTGCTCCATTCAGTACGTGCCCTCTTTAATACCCATCACCAGGCTAACCCATCCCCCCACCCCTCTCCCCTCTAGAACCCTCAGTTTGTTTCTCAGAGTCCATAGTCTCTCAAGAAGAACCAGCTTTTGCTTTGCTACATTCTCTTTTTTCTCACTATTACAAAAGACAAATGCTCCACATAGGGCCTGCTCCATCAGCCTGAATTCCAGAGTAAGGAACAATTAAAGTAGAGTTGCAACCAACTCTTGATGGACATGTTGCATGACCAGGAAGAAGACCTTTGTTATTATAAACCACTGAGGTTTTAGAGTGTTTGGTGATGCAGTATACTCTAACCTAATCTTATCAGTATGCTAGGTGATCACATCCATGTTTCTACTACCACTAACAATCAAATGTATATCTCTATCCTCATATATTGCTAGTGGGAATGTCACTTAATGAAGCAATTTGAGGTTTCTTAAAAAGTCAAATATATACCTATTATGTAACCCAGCAATTTTATTCCTACATATTTACCTAAGAGAAATAAAAACATGTTCACACAAAGTGTTTTGCAAATGTCCATAATAACCAAACATATAGTCAATTTCCAGTAACATGTGAATGGCTAAACAAAATTAGTATATATCCATAGAATGGAATACTATCCAGCAATGAAAAGGAATGAACTACAGATACATGCAACGACATGGATGAACCTCAAACTCATTATGCTAAGTGAAAGAAACGTGACACAAAAGTATACATCTTGGATTACCCGATCTGTATGAAATTTCTAAACCATACAGACAGAATGTGGATCAGTGTCTGCATGGGGTTGGACATGGGAGTGTTCTAAAAGTGGAATGTCACAATGGTTGGCACAACTACAAAATTTACTAAAAATCATCAAACTATATATTTGCAGTGAGTGAATTTATAGTTTATAAATTCTACATCAACTGAAAAAAATATACCTAGGCCCAATTTTTCTCTGAGTTATAGATACATATCTATCTACTAGATATTTCTGCCTAGATAGCCCACAAACCCTTCAAAATTATACAAAACAGAATCATGTATTTTCTTTATCACCCCAAATTATGTTTCTGAAATGAGATTACCTATAGTATTGCCGGACTGAAATTTGCTCAAGCCAAAGATATCGGGTTCTTTCTATACTACTAGTTTCTTTTATCTCTCTATTCAAGTTGCCAACTGTTGATTATTATATCTTTTGAAAATCTCTTGACTACCTCTTCAGTTCCTCTCATTTCTTACTTTCATTCACTTACCTGTTTACTTTTTTCTCATCTCTGACACTATTCTATATGTTCTTAATTCTAATGTTGCAATGTTTGAAGAATTTATTTTTTAATTTTCTACTCAGTGGCCAGAGACTGAAGATGGTTTATCACAATGGAACAAAAAAGTTCATAATATAAATTATGATATTTATAATATAAGTTATTATATTATATATACTTTATATAGTGATATGCTCCCCACCCCATATTACTGAACAAAAATACATAGTGATACGTTCTAGACTATTCAATATAATTTATTTAAAATGTATATTTTTAAAGTTATTCTATAATAATAGTCATTCTGTATACTCCCAAGTGCTACAAAAGCTTAGCTGGTGTGAAAGGCATGTTTGGAATGAAATGTACAGCTGGGTTTCAAGGCCTCAGAGTCAGGGTGACCTTAACATTTAACTTGAATTTCAGTTTACTCTGAGATGGACATAAACAGCCCATAGCCCTTAGGCCACTCTAGCTGGCCTAACTTCAAAATATGGTTTTGAGCTACTTTCAAAGGCAGTTTTTCAATTTATTTAAAGCATTGAGTTTAAAGTAGAAAATTCCTCCAGAATAAGCAACTGAATAGCGACTGCCATTGGACAATACAGGTATGACCTAAGTTTGGGGGAGGAGATAGAGACATTAGTGGAGTGAAGGATGGTGATAAATAGGTTACACATTAGAAGCCCAAGGAACACAACATCCTGACCTTGTATCTTCAAAGATATTTGGTGCTAATAGACCAAAAGCCACATGTGCAGAGCGCTCCTCTTCCACATCTGCCTCAGGGTAACTCCTAGACTCATTATAATGCATTTGCACTGTAGTTATAGCCCCCACCCTCCCATCCCCCACACCCACCCATGGAGAAAGGCTGCATTTACCGTTCTATAGCAACATCGTAGAATACTTGTGGGAGGAGTCCCCCAAATGATTGGAAGCAGCCTCCATTAGAGACCACCCCACTGTACATCACAGCTCCTCCCAACCCAGAGAGGTACAACAAATATCTAATCGTAAAACAACCTAGGACCAGAATCTACACCTCCTGGAACCTTCCCTGAGAGTGTACTGTTGTTTTATCAAAACCTTTTTTTGCTGTTAACTTTGGGTGCAGATTTCTAATTTCTTATTGCATTGGTGCCAAAAGCGGAGACACAATGCTTTTTCGTGGACAGTAGGCTTAGTGACACTTATTAATATTATATATCAACATGTATGTATATTAATTAATATATATATTAGTGTTACTCTGCCCTGGCCAGGCAGCTAGTCGGGGAGATCTTACCATGAAGTGGGAAGTGATGGAAGAGAGTAGTTTTTTTTTTTTTTTTCTGGGTGTTATGCTAAGGGAAGATAGTAGGTTTTATTCAGCCCTTAGCACAGTGATTAGCTTCTCCCTCTGAAAGGCCCTCAGGCAATGTTGCATTGGAAGGCAATCATATACCCTCCCTGTGCCTCATTTCTTACATCTTAAAGTAGACATAATAAATACAGGTCTTGGGCGCCTGGGTGGCTCAGTTGGTTAAGCGACTGCCTTCGGCTCAGGTCGTGATCCTGGAGTCCCGGGATCGAGTCCCGCATTGGGCTCCCTGCTCAGCAGGGAGTCTGCTTCTCCCTCTCCCGCTGCCCCCTCTTGTGCTCTGTCTCTAAAATAATAAATAAATAAAATCTTTAAAAAAAAATAAAAATAAATAAATAAATAAATACAAGTCTTGTGGAGTTGTTTTGAAAACGAAATGAGAAAATGTAAACACTAAGATACTGTATACATAAAAGAGTTGACAGAAAGTTCTCTTCATGTTGTTTCCTCTCAGATAGCCCCACATTGAAACATTAGTTGAAAAAAAAAAGTGGCAATTTTTTTATTAGCATTTTTTCTACTTAGTCAAGGAGATTTTCTAAGTTTAAAAAATTTTTTTACATGGGATTCAGTAAGATGCTTTCTATTTATAATGACAAAAATCGTGGCCTTGAAATTTTTAAGTTTTTCTAGATAGTATCTCATGAAAAGTCATCCAAACTCTCTTAAGGAGCAAAATTCCTAACTTTAATTAATTCATTCAAGAAGTTCAGGGGCACCTGGGTGGCTCAGTCCATTAAACATCTGCCTTTGGCTCAGGTCATGATCCCAGGGTCCTGGGATCGAGCCCCATGTGGGGCTCCATGCTCAGTGGAGAGCTTGCTTCTCCCTCTCCTTCTGCCCCTTTCCCCTGCTCCTGCTTGCTCTCTCTCAAATAAATAAAATCTTAAAAAAAAAAGTTCATATTTGCTGAATTTTTGCCATGTGCCAGGAATAATGCAAAGATCTTGAGATAAAATGGTGAGGGGGGGAAAATAGTTATTGTTTCTCCCTCAGATAGTCCCTGGACTGCTTACAGCCTACTAGATAGAAGGATATAAGTATTAATAAAACAATCTTATAAACAAATGTAAAGTAAAGTCCTATTAGAAAAAGATCTGGACTGATCAGGGAGAAAGTCTTTGACAAAGTGAGATCCTTGATCTGAAATTTGTACAATTGATACATAGGATGTTAACTGGATCAAATGAATGGAAGAGCTTTCTGGGCAAAGAGGGGACCACTGGACAATACTCTGTTGGAACGGGTCAGAGCATATCTAAGGGACAGGTAAATGAATCTGCAGTGGGGAAAGTGAGGGGTATACTGGGTGTGAGATGAAGCTGGAAAGAGAGGGTCAATTTTTTTTATGTTGGGGCAATAGAAAGCTTTTTAAGTTAAAGTAGGGAAGTAATATGATTTAAATATTGAAAAGACAGACTAGATATAATACAACAAGAAAAAAAAGATGTATAAAGATTAAAAGGAAAGAGAGAAAACTGTCATTGTTTACTGATAAATAATGATAAAGACTTTACAAAAAACCCAAGAGAATCAGTAGACCAAGTATTAAAATAAGAGAGTTCAGAAAGTATGCCAAATGAAGATCAATATACAAAGATCAATAACGTTCCCCCATAATAGCAATAACAAACTAATAAGTCCATAAAATAAAACATAATTTAAAATCACTACAAAAACTACAAGCTGTCAGGAACTTATTAAAGAATAATCACCACTAAAATGCAAGCTTCTTTACAAAGGGTATGTTTTTCTCTCTCCTGTATCCTCAGTGCCTTGCACATAGCATAGAACATTGGAGATACTCAATAAATATTTGTTCAATGGTTGAAAGAATAAATGCATAAGACTTTTATGGAGAAGATTTTAAAACTCTATGAAAGAACATAAATATATCTGAATCATTATAAATATATATCTTTCTTATGGATACACAATTAATATTGGAAACAATGTTAGTCTTAGATAATTGTATAAATTTAATACAAAAATGAATAAAAAATGTAGCAGTCCTTTCAGAGGAACTTAGAAAACCTCTAATTAAACCTCTGCATAACATGCTCAGGTTTCTTTTGCTTGATAATCAACTCCATCAAGACAGTAGCTATAGAATCCCTATGATGCATGATTCACTAAATTCTACATTCTCTTATTTCTCCTACTCCAAATTTTATTATTTATTGGAATTTTAAACAACATATTTTTAATTTCATTTCTTGTTTCTCTAACTTAATCACTGTAGACTCTTATTTATATAGTGTAATACTATTAGGCCTTCTAGTTTTCCTTTACCTTTCCTTCCTATCATCTACTTCTCATTGTCTCAGTCATAACTACTGTGGCACTATTACATTTAATTCTGTTCCATAATCAAAATAAGTCTTCTATTCTTTCTCTAAAAGTTTGTTTAAATAAATTATAATCAGTTCCTAGAGTAGTGCCTGGAATAGAGCCAATGAATGAATAAAACTAAAAATCTAATAGACAGTATTTACATTTTTAATAATGTAAATATTGCTAACAATTATGTTTCCTTTATTATTAATGCAAAATGATGACTCTTGCATTACTCAAAGAGGATATTTCCAGGAACAGTCAAAACGGATTATTTTTTCTTACGCTTCAAGCAATTGTATAATCTCACATCCTGTTTTATTTTCTTGTACACCTTTTTATTTTTCCCTCTGAAATCTACTCACCTTTCTTTTTTATTATCGATTTTAAAAAATGAGTCTTTGCCATATCCTCATTTATATAGCCTCTCAGTTTTAGTGCCTATTGCATGGAGTCTCCATTTTTCTGGAAAACCTCTCTTTCTCAGGGCCTTTTAGTCACAATTTATATGTTTGCTTGCAAGCCCTGAGATGATCTATCCTTGAGCTTCCTTTTGCTACTTTCTCAGTTGAATGCACCATTTCTGAATTGCTTGATTTTTCTCCCTTGTTTTGTTAAAAGTATAACCTCAAAAATGGGTGTGTGGGAGGTAAACTTTCTGAATTCTCACATGCAAAGAAATATTTAATCTGCGTATTGGCAAAGCTGGCTCAGTTGGAATCTTGGAACCTGTTCAGTTAGATTATTATTTCCTTGGTGAAAGAGTATGGGAATAGGAGAGTTTGGGGTGTGGATGTGTAAAGGAAAAGACTATAAACTGGAGAGAGTGCCCTTCCCAGATATCAATAACCATAAATTCTTGGTGTCAAGTACTCTGTCCTGTTCATCATTTTATTCCCGAAGGTACCACATAGAGTTCATACTCAATTATAAATAGTTTCTTAAAGTAGATACTTAGTGAATATTATTGATAGAAACCATGGCATTGTTAGGCTCCAAATGTGGAGAGATAGCCAAGCTGGCAACAAATTTGCATGCTCACGGTTCTGCAATTGTTTTCTTTCTTTTCCTATAATATATTTATTTGGTAACTTTTAAAAAATTCTGGAAAAGAAACCTCTCTCATGATGTTTCACTTGACTTAAGTGCTTATAGGCACTTGTAAATGATGTCAACCTTCACTGGAAGCCAACTCCTTAACAGTGCAAGTCAATCCCAACTTTTTTCCTTGGCCTGTTTTTCCACGTTCTCTCAGCCACTTAGGTTATTGCCCCTTACTCCATCACATCCTATCCTTATCCTTGTATCTTGGATTCAGTGCAGGTTTTATCTTCTCTCTGCTACAGTTTGACTTTTTCTGTTCTGGCAGGATGTCAGATGACTAATTTGGACAACCTCCCTCTTGGCCGTATGGAGCCCTCCTCCTTTGAGGTGGCATCCTGGCTTTTATACTATTATTTCTAAGATATGACATAAAATGGAGCTAAAGTCATTATGAAATTGTAATGCTCAATTGATGGCCATGGTATGTTTGAAGCAGCTTCTCAGTTAATATTATGTGCCAAGTAGAATATACGTATTTCTTTTTACTCTGAAAATAAATATCATTTTGATGAATTCCAGCAAAGACTCATGCAAGCCTGCTTTATTCTTAATGAAACTTGTATAAAACCTATCTCATTCTTCTTTTGTAAAGGCCTGACTGTAAGAGATTTAATATGGCATTTAAAATTTTGTTGAACATGTCAAATATTGATTTATATTTCTTTTATTTCTTTCCATTATAATTGACTCTTAGACAATTTTTTATTTGTTTCCTTGTTTGTTTCCATAAACAGGGTAGAACTCAAAAGTTGTAGTTCTTTGTAGATGGCAAGTTCTTTCCAAGGAAAGAAGGAATCTAACAAGGCTGACGCTACATACTACATTTGTTTATCCTGAAAATGCACTAGATATCTGGGATCCACTTCATGAGAAAAAACAAAAATTGAAAAGATGACATACAATGATCAAAAACAGCAAGTTTCTCTTTGAAATTTGCTTCTGAATAGAATTATAGTTTGCTTTTTTATTTGTACAAATTTATTTTTGCTTTTATAGAATGTGATGGTTTTTGGCCAGAAAATGTGATACAGCTATCATTTTAAAAAGTCTTTAAAAACTTTGCTATGAAATTTGTAAGGCAAACAAAAAAGATGTAAAAAAAGGAAATTTTGTCTTTTGCATGTATTCCACTAAAAGTATGCAGCAAAAATATTGCCTTTTAAAGTCATTTGATATAAATCTTCCTTTACGTGGTTATTCTGCTAACTTGACACACATTTATTGTTGTTGTTTGTTTCATCTTTTTATGGGCTGCTTGTTCTTTTTATTTAATTTTACTTTTAAAATATGTAAATTATGTTCATGATTCCAAAGTCAAACTATATAACAAGGAATATTGACAAAAGCCACAATTGTATCCTTCCCTTTTCCATATCTCTCTCTTCCTATAAATTGCCATCACTTATCTTCCTGTGTTTTCTTCTGAAAATATAAGCAAATACACATATCTGAACACACATACTTGAATTTTCCTCCTTTCTTATACAAAAGAGTAATATACTTTATTATGTACTTTGTTTTTTCTCAACTAATAATATATCTTAACCACTTCAGATCAAAATGGGATCTTCCTCCAATGTATGGCCACATAGTACTTCATTTTAATGATGTGCCCTAGCTTATTCAAATAGTCCCCTATTTATGGGCAACTGTTATTTCCAATATTTTGCTATCATAGGTAATGACACAATAAACAGTTGGTACACATGAAAATTTGTGTATTTTCTGGTTAAGTAAAGAGAGTAGAAAGAGTTACTGCTGCATACTGTTTACTTATTATATATGAAGTATTTCAAAAGGATGTTGATTTTGGACAATGCACCTGGCCATTCTAGGGACTTTGACTTGCATCTAATGTTTCTGAACTTGTCTTTTTCTCATTCATTACACCTCATCCAAATATTAGACCAAATCTAAGGGAATTTTCAAATATGATTTTGAGTAACTGATTTTGCCATACCTGCTGACTTTAGAGTCTCGCTTGCTCTCCCCCTTCCCCAGATGTCCTAGTGGGAAATAGGTTGATGGTCAAGAAAGCCTGGTTGTTACTTCTCTGTACATCAGGGTTTCCTTTCATCTATCTACCTTCCAAAATTAGAATGGCCAAGTCATTCAAGGAGTGACCAGTCTCCAAGCAAAATTTATAGATCCCCAAGCTTACGATAGGATAACATGTACTGGAAAGCAAATGTAGTCCTTTACAATGAGAGATATGATTGCTATTGCTGTTGCTTTTATTAACTTAGTCCCATCAGTGCATTGTCTTTCTCGTAAAGAAGACTATTTGGGAAATCACATTGAGATTGGAAAGCAGCTAAGTGAACTTGCAATCTCAGGGATATAGGTAGAAGACCACAGAGATAAACTTTCCTTAACAGGACCAGGCCCTCCTGTCTAAGAGGTACTACCTTCTTGAATGTGTAGACAGAATGCCTTCATTTTTCCCTGTCCTCTGCCTATATGACAATTACCCTTTAACTCCTGGTAACATTGCAGTTCACATAAATTTATTCTTGATTGCCTTAAAAGCTTGAGGCAAAGTGGTTGAGCCAAACAGTACTTTAAAATTTCCATCAAATAAAATAATTTGTTATTAAAAGATGAAGTCTTCTCAACAAACACCATTTATTTTGTGTAGCTGTGATAGGCTACACAAAGAGTGAATCCAAAATTTTGTAATTCCAGAGCTACCTAAAAGGAAAACCAAGGAAAATACTATGATTAAGGGAAGAAGTCTAAAAAATGAAAATAAAAAACCCCCAAAACCCTTAATTAAACCCATGGAGGGGGGCGCCTGGGTGGCTCAGTTGGTTAAGCGACTGCCTTCGGCTCAGGTCATGATCCTGGAGTCCCTGGATCGAGTCCCGCATCGGGCTCCCTGCTCGGCAGGGAGTCTGCTTCTCCCTCTGACCCTCCCCCCTCTCATGTGCTCTCTTTCTCTCTCTCTCAAATAAATAAATAAAATCTTAAAAAAAAAAAAACAAAAAAACCCACGGAGGTTGTTTGAGATTGGAAAGGAATCATTTAGAGGAATCTGAAATAAAATTGCTGTAATTAATATACACGTTCAATGAAGAATTTACCTTCATTCTAAATAGTTGCTTCCATTTTTAATGACTCATCTTTATTTATGATTATAACTGCAAAACATCTCTTTTGAATAGAGGTAGAAAGACATATTTGACTCCTTTTCTTTTTCTTTTTCTTTTTTTTTTGCTTGCTTGATTGCTTGCTTCCTTCTTTTCTTCCTTCTACAAATATTTCTTGAGTGGTTACCATGTACCATGCATTGTGTTAAGTAATAAATCTGTGCGTTTTCCTCTTTCAGAAAATATTCTGGTCTTTTTAATGAGAAATTATTATTGTATAATCTTGACAAAAGGCTATATATAGGGTATAATGATAAAGACATGGAACACATAGTTATTTCGTATATTTAACTAGTTTTAAACACACATACTATCTACATAGGTCAGAAGGATTCCAATATCAAATGTAAAGAAAATGAATATTTGCTATTAATGTGCATGGATATCACTACTTTAAAAAAATGTCATGTTATTGGTGAAAGGCTTGATCTTTTCATGCATTTTTTTAATCTTCCCCAAAATTCTGTGCTTCAGAATAGTGATTTAAAAAAGCATATTTTCAAATGTGTTTGGCACAAGACACTGAGTTTTTTTCTGAAGTTCCTCATAAATAAATGATCTATTTTTTCCTAGCATCTGAAAGAGTCAGTTCCATTTCTGATAGACTTCTCAAAGTTATCTACCTCACCATCTGTGACACGACTGGAGAAAAAATTATATTACCTGTCCCTACACTTCCATAATTTTGTTTTGGCCTCTGATATTGCAAAACTTTGTGAAGCATCGGTTTAGTAATTTCCCTTGGTAAGGGACTAGGGTTTTTTTTTTTTTTTCTTTTAATTGGAAAATAAGAAATATTGTTAATTGTATTTTCCTATTTGGAAAAGGGTTCTATTTGCTTAACTGCTATAGTTCTTTGGTTATGTGAAGCCACTAACACACTAGATGCTTGTAAAAAGGGAATGTGTAGCAGTTAATTAGTGCCTCATTTGAATTTTAACAACTATGTCAGCAGAAAGTGCACTAGATAGCAAGAGGTGCCCTAAATGAATGACATGAGCAAGCTTCAGTGCTTTCAGATGACAAGTAAGGTGAAATGTTTCACCAGTTCTTCTCCAATGTTTAGCAGCAATTTTCTATTCTATTTAAAAAATATTAATTGATCACCAACTTTACATAGAGGGTTCAGGTGACTGCTGATAAGAAAAGATAGGAAAAATAAAGTCTCTTCAAGGAGATTTTAACTGACCAGGGAGAAGAAGGATTGCAAAAGTAACCGTTGTATACCACAGAATATGCTGGGTATCAAAGAATTAAAAAGAGAGTGGGGGAATCCCTGGATGAAGAGATCTTTTCTGGATGGAAAAATGAGGAAAGGCTCAAAGATGGGACCTTCAAAGGAGAAGATGGTTGATGTGTGGAGATGAGTATTCCTCCTAAAATTGTTGAAATATAATTCAACAAATCAAACAGTGATGGGTAAGAGCAAAGTAAACATTTGAATACAGGCAAGAATTGGAAAGCTTACCATTTATGCTATCTTTCTGGAAAAAATCATTCAAGACTTGTTTCCGATCTTAGTGGGGAAGCATTCAGTGTTCCAACCATTAAGTATGATGTTAGCTATAAGTTTCTCTTAATCAGGCTAAGAAAGTTCCCATATAATACCGGGGCATTAAGAGGTCATGAATGGATGTTGAATTTTGTCAGTGCCTTTTCGGTATCAGTTCAGATGACCAGATATTTTTTTCTTCATCATCTGTAAATATGATGGATTATACTGATTGATTTTTGAATCTAAAACCAGCCTTGCATTCCCAGGATAAACCCTACTTGCTATTGAGGTATTAGTCTTCTCACATATTGCTAGGTTACCCACTTATTTTCAATGCTACCTGTGTCATATATATCCATATATGGCCAGAATATTATCAGTTTTTGTAAAAGTTTTCTATGTGTTTGAAAAGAATATGTATTTTGTGCAAATTGGTTAAAATGTTCTATACATGTTTACTAGATCATTTGTTATTAATATTGATGAAATTTTCTATACTCAGATTTTTTTCGGGCTATTTGTTTTCTCAGTTACTGAGAGAGATGGATTAAAATCTTTTACCAGTATAGATTTGTCTACATTTTCTTATACTTCTATGAATCTTTGCTTTGTATATTTAGAAGTCATCATGATTATAAATTAAATTGGTACATTTTACTGGTGAGTTGACCATCATTCTGAAATCCAGTTTAACTCTAGTAATGCATTTAGCCTGAAGTTCATTTTATCTGATATTTATATAGATACAGTACCTCTCTTTTTAAAGAATCCTTGACCTTTGTCTTTTTTGAAGTTGTGCTTTTCTAGATCATTTGCATATCTTACATAAATTTGAGAATTAGCTTGACAATTTTTAATAAAAAATCTGACTGCAATTTTGTGATTACATTGAATCTATAGTTAAATTTAGAGAAAATTGACATCTTAACAAAAACAAATCTTCCAATTAATAAATATGATACATCTATTTTTATTTACATCTTCTGTAATTTCTCTCATTAATATGTTGTAATTTTTAGCATCTAGATCTTGTTTATGTTTTATTAAATTATTCATTCATTTATTTATTTATTTTTAAATTGAAAAACTTTTTATTTAAATTCAACTTAGTTAATGTATAGTGTATTATTAGTTTCAGGGGTAGAATTTAGTGATTCATCAGTTGCATATAACACCAATGCTCACTACATCAAGTGCCCTCCTTAATGCCCATCACCAATTCCCCCATTCCCCCATCTATGTCCCCCCAGAAACCCTCAATTTGTTTCCTATGGTTAAGAGGCTCTTATGTTTTGCCTCCCTCTGTTTTTATTTTATTCTTCCTTTCCTTCCCCTCTTTTCATCTGTTTTGTTTCTTAAATTCCACATATGATTGAAATCATATGGTATTTGTCTTTCCCTGACTGACTTATTTTGCTTAGCATAATACCCTCTAGTTCCATCCATATCATTGCAAATGGCAAGATTTCATTCTTTTTGATGGCTGAGTACTATTCCATTGCATATATATAACACATTTTCGCTATCCATTCATCTATCGATGGACATCTGGGCTCTTTCTATATTTTGGCTATTGTGGACATTGCTGCTATAAACATTGGGGTGCATGTGTCCCTTTGAGTCACTATTTTGGTATCCTTTGGATAAATACCTAGTAGTATAATTGCTGGGTCGTAGGGCAGTTCTATTTTTAACTTCTTGAGGAAACTCCATACTGTTTTCCAGAGTGGCTGCACCAGTTTGCATTCTTACCAACAGAGTAAGAGGGTTCCCCTTTCTCCACATCTTCACCAACATCTGTTGTTTCCTGAGTTGTTAATTTTAGCCATTCTGACCAGTATGAAGTGGTATCTCCTTGTGGTTTTGATTTGTATTTCCCTGATGCTGAGTGATGTTGAGCATTTTTTTCATGAGTCTGTTAGCCGTTTGTATGTCCTTGGAGAAATGTCTATTCATGTCTTCTGCCCATTTCTTGGCTGTGTTTTTGTTGCTGTTGTTTTTCAGGTGTTGAATTTGATAAGTTCTTTATAGATTTTGGATACTAGCCCTTTATCAGACATGTCATTTGCAAATATCTTCTCCCATTCTTTTGGTTGCCTTTTAGTTTTGTTATTTCATTTGCTGTGCAAAAGCTTTTTTTTTTTTTTTAAGATTTTTTATTTATTTATTTGAGACAGAGAGAATGAGAGAGAGAGCACATGAGAGGGGAGAGGGTCAGAGGGAGAAGCAGGCTCCCTGCTGAGCAGGGAGCCCGATGCGGGACTCGATCCAGGGACTCCAGGATCATGACCTGAGCCGAAAGCAGTCGCCCAACCAACTGAGCCACTCAGGCGCCCCCGTGCAAAAGCTTTTTATCCTGATTAAGTCCCAATAGTTCATTTTTGCTTTTATTTCCCTTGCCTTTGGAGACCTGTCTAAGGAAGAAGTTGTTGCGGTCGAGGTCAAAGAGGTTGCTGTGGCTGAGGTCAAAGAGGTTGCTGCCTGTGTTCTCCTCTAGGATTTTGATGGATTCCTGTCTCACATTTAGGTCTTTCATCCATTTTGAATTTATTTTTGTGTATGGTGTAAGAATGTGGTCCAATTTCATTCTTCTGCATGTGGCTGTCCAATTTTCCCAACACCATTTATTAAAGAGACTTTTTTTCAATCAGATATTCTTTCCAGCTTTGTTGAAGATTAGTTGACCATAGAATTTGAGGGTCCATTTCTGGGTTCTCTGTTCTGTTCCATTGATCTATGTGTCTGTTTTTGTGCCAGTACCATACTGTCTTGATGATTACAGCTTTGTAATACAGCTTGAGGTCTAGAATTGTGATGTCTCCAGCTTTGGTTTTCTTTTTCAATATTCCTCTGGCTATTCGGACTTTTCTGGTTTCAGACAAATTTTAGAATTGTTTGCTCCAGCTCTGTGAAAAGTGCTGGTGGTATTTTGATATGGATTGCATTGAATTGTAGATTGTTTTGGGTAGCATAGACATTTTAACAATATTTGTTCTTCAGATCCATGAGCATGGAATGTTTTTCCTTTCTTTGTGTCTTCCTCAATTTCCTTTACAAGTGTTCTATAGTTTTCAGAGTACAGATCTTTTACTTCTTTGATTAGGTTTATTCCTGGGTATCATGGTTTTTGGTGCAATTGTATTTTGTCAGAGGCTTTTTCTGCATCTATTGAGAGGATCATATGGTTCTTATCCTTTCTTTTATTAATGTGGTGTATCACATTGATTGATTTGTGAATGTTGAACCACCCCTGTCACCCAGGAATGAATCCCAGTTGGTCGTGGTGAATAATCCTTTAATGTACTGTTGGTCCTATTAGGTAGTATCTTGGTGAGAATTTTTTCATCCATGTTCATCAGATATTTGTCTGTAATTTTCCTTTCCACTGGGGTCTTTGTTTGGTTTTAGGATTAAGGTAATGCTGGCCTAATAGATTGACTTTGGAAGTTTTCTTTCCATTTCTATTTTTTGGAACAGTTTCAGAAGAATAGTTACTAATTCTTCTTTAAATCCTTGGTAGAATTCCCCTGGAATTCTGGCCCTGGACTCTTTTTTTGTTGGGAGAATTTTATTACTTATTCAATTTCCTTGCTGGTTATGGGTCTGTTCAAGTTTTCCATTTCTTCCTGTTTCAGTTTTGGTAGTTTATATATTTCTAGGAATGTATCCATTTCTTCCAGATTGCCTAATTTGTTGGCATATAATTGCTCATAAATTCTCTTATAATTGTTTGCATTTCTTTGGTATTGGTTGTCATCTCTCCTCTTTTATTCATGATTTTATTTATTTGGGTCCTCATTCTTTTCTTTTTGATAAGTCTGGCTAGGGGTTTATCAATCTTGTTAATTCTTTCAAAGAACCAGCTCCTAGTTTCATTGATCTGTTCTAATATTTTTTTGATTTCTACATCATTGATTTCTGCTCTAATCTTTATTATTTCTCTTCTCCTGCTGGATTTAGGCTTTATTTGCTGTTCCTTTTCCAGTTCCTTTAGGTGTAATGATAAGTTGTGTATTTGAGACTTTTCTTGCTTTCTGAGGAAAGCCTGTATTGCTATATACTTTGAACTGTCATGTTTTCATTTTCATTTGCTTACATGTATTTTTAAAATTCTTCCTTAATTTCCTGTTTTACCCATTCATTCTTTAGTAGGATGTTCTTCAACCTCCATATATCTGTAGTCCTTCCAAATTTTTTCCTGTGGTTGACTTTAAGTTTCATAGCACTGTGGTCTGAAAATATGCATGGTATGATCTCAGTCTTTTTGTACTGGTTGAGACCTGATTTGTGACCCAGTATGTGATCTATTCTGGAGAATATTCCATGTGCATTCAAAAAGAATGTGTATTCTGTTGCTTTGGGATGAAATGCTCTGAATATATCTGTGAAGTCCATCTGGTCCAGTGTGTCATTAAAAACCCTTGTTTCCTTGCTGATCTTCTGCTTAGATGATCTGTCCATTGCTGTCAGTGGGGTATTAAAGTCCCCTACTATTATTGAATTATTATCAATGAGTTCCTTTATGTTTGTTATTAATTGTTTTATATATTTGGGCGCTCCCAAGTTGGGGGCATCAATATTTACAATTGTTAGATCTTCTTGTTGGATAGACCCCTTTATTATGATTTGGTGCTCTTCTTCCTCTCTTGTTACAGTCTTTGGTTTAAAATCTAATTTGTCTGTTATAATTATGGCTACTCCAACTTTCTTTTGATGTCCATTAGCATGATAATTGGTTCTCTACCCCCTCACTTTCAATCTGGAGGTGTCTTTGGGTCTAAAATGAGTCTCTTGTAGGCATCATATCTGGGGTCTTGTTTTTTTATCCATTCTGATACCCTGTGTCTTTTGATTGGAGCATTTAGTCCATTTACATTCAGAGTAATTATTGAAAGATATGAATGTAGTGCCACTGTGTTACCTGTATAGTCGTTGTTCCTATAGATTGTCTCTGTTCCCTTCTGGTCTTTGTTACTTTTGGTCTCTCTCTCCACTCAAAGTGTTCCCTTTAATATTTCTTTCAAGGCTATTTAGTGTACATAACTTCCTCTAGTTTTTGTTTGTCTCGGAAACTATTTCTCCTTCTATTCTGAATGACAACCTTGCTGGATAAAGTATTCTTGTCTACGTATTTTTCCCATTTAGCATATTGAAAATATGCCAGTGCTTTCTAGGCTGCCATGTCTCTGTGGACAGGTCTGTTGCCAGCCTTATGTGTCTACCCTTGTAGGTTAAGGACCTCTTGTCCTGAGCTGATTTCAGGATTTTCTCTATATCTTTGTAATTTGCAAATTTCACTATAATATGTGAAAGTGTTGACCTATTTTTATTGATTTTTGAGGGGAGTTCTCTGTGGCTCTTGGACCTGAATGACTGTTTCCTACCCCAGATTAGGGAAGTTCTCAGCTATAATTTGTTCAAATAAGCCTGCTGCCCCTTTTTCCTGCTCTTCATCTTCTGGGATTCCTCTAATATGGATATTATTTCATTTTATGGAATTGCTGTGTTCCCTAAGTCTACCTTCATGATCTAGTAGTTTTCTTTCCTTCTTCTTTTCAGCTTCCTTATTTTCCATAATTTTATCTTCTATATCACTGATTCACTCTTATGCTTTGTCCATCCTTGTTTTTATGGTATCTTAGTCATAGCATTTTTAATTTCAGCCTGATCAGATTTTAATTTTTATCTTTAAAATAAGGGAATTTCTAGTATTTTCTATGCTTTTTTCAAGCCCAGCTAGTATCTTTATAATCATTTTAAATTCTAGTTCAGACATATTACTTATATCTGTATTGGCTAAATCCCTGGCTGTGTACTACCTCCTGTTCTTTCTTTTGGGGTGAATTTCTCCATCTTGTCATTTTGTCCAGAAAAGACAGAATAAAGGGGGAAAAAAACCCCAGAAATGACAATAACAACAACAAAAACAACAATAAAAACTACATCCTGGGTATGTTTGGTCTCCTTATTAAAAGAAACTAGATCCCAAAATCAGAAAGAAAGGAAAACATGTGTGTGTGTGTGTATATATATATATATATATATGTTTTATTATATATAAAAAAGTATATATATATAAAATAAAATGAAAGGAACCAAAAATTTTTTAAATATTAAAAATACATATAGTATATATAAAAACTAAATTAAAAAGGAATGCTATATACTGTTTTCCCCAAGAGCTGAAGCTTTGCAGCCCTCTATGATCAGTAAACTTTGTGTGAGTCAGTTGTCTGTTCTGGCCTTCTAGGGGAGGGGCCTGTTGCACTGAATCTCAGGTGGACTTGTCCTAGTGGAAATGTGCCTCCAGTGTGCAGGGTAGCCGGGCTTAGCCAGACTCCACTAGGTGACTCCCTTTTGCTCCCCAAAGACTTTCAGCTCTGATGGGCAGGATGAATAAGGCTGTGCCCCGCTCTCTAGCCCTGGAGCTGGAAATTCACATTGCCCCCACTCTTCAGTGAGCCTTCACAGAAAAACAATCAGTCATTCTTTTTACCCCAGTTTCTTTCAAAACTCTGTGTTCACCTGACTTGTAGTCACAAGCATTTTGATCTCAAGCATGTGACTGAATTTCAAAACTCCAAATTTTAGGACTCCCACCATGTGGACCCACACTATTCCTCCTGGGAAGGATCTCCCCATGCTTCTGCCTTTTGCTGGACCCCTCTCAGGAAAGCAGTTGCAGGACTGCAAATCGGTTCATAGTTTATGGCAACACAGAGCATAAAAGCTGGCACCTAGGCTTGCTGTTCTTAGCTGGCATCCCCACTCCTTTGCCTGGGAACTCTGCTGCACTAAGGCACCACCTACTCCTTTTGCAACCCCAAGGATCCTCAGACCACGTTGTCACACCTGGGATTCTGCACTGCTTCACCATCTGAGCACCTTTAAGCCAGGGACATCCCCCACTGTAGCAGACTTCTGAGTTCTGACTTTACACTCCACTGTTTATAATACTTTATGGTAGCCTCCTTAAGCAGGCTCCCTTCTCTCCGCCATGTCCTCAGCTATATCATTGAGGATTCAAATCTCTGCACCTCCTATCTTCCAAATGGTGGCCGCTTTTCTACCTGTAGACTTGTAGCATTGTTTTTCTCAGATCTTCAATTGATTTCTGTGGTGTTTGGACTGATTTGATAGCTATTTATTTGTATTCGAGGGATGAGATGAACTTAGGGTCCTCCTACTCCTCCACCATCTTAATTCCTAGATCTTTTATTTTATTTAAATTAGTTTTTATTTAAATTCAATTAATTAATGTATAGTGTATTATTAGGTTCGGAGGTAGAGTTCAGTGATTCATCAGTTGTATATAACACCCAGTGCTCATTACATCACATGCCCTCCTTAATGCCTGTTACCCAGTTACCCCATCCCCCCACCCACCTCCCCTCTAGCAACCGTCAGTTTGTTTCCTATGATTAAGAGTCTCTTATGGTTTATCTCCCTCTCTGATTTCATCTTGTTTTATTTTTCCCTCCCTTCCCCTATCCTCCTGTTTTGTTTCTTAAATTCCACATGTGTTAACTCCTAGAGCTGCTAATTTTTTAAAATGATTTCATGTCATTGATATTATTTTGAATGGCATTAAAATTTTTAATTTCCAATTTCTTAAAATTCTGAATAGATAACAATATAATTGATTTTTATGTATTGACTGTCTCATGTGACCTGCTAAATTTACAAGCAAATAAATTTTATTGGCTTTTCTTGGGTCATTTCACTAGTGAGGCTCTTGAGACTAATATAAATAGAAGTGATGTGAGCATAGATCTCTGTCTTATTTCTGATTTTAAGAGAGGTCTTATTCTTTAATCTTTAAGTATGGAGTTAGTTGTAGGTTTTTACTGATGCCATAGTTTACTGAGAGCTTTTATCATGAATGGGTGGTTGTTGAATTGTGTCAAATACTGCATATACACATGGCTCTTCTCTTTAGGGTAGTGAATTACCATGACAGATTTTTAATTTTTAAATTAATATTTAATTCTGCAGATAAACCACACTTGGTCTAATATATTGCTACATTTTGAATTGCTATAATTTTGTAAATTATAAATGTTTCTATTTTATGAGAGGTATTGATTTGTATATTTCTTTTCTTGTAACGTTTTATCTGCTTTTGGTGTCAGGGTAATGTTGGCCTTATTAAATGAATAGGAAAATTTCTCTTTGTCTTCTTTCTCAAATATTTCATTTGACATTTGCATCATTTTTTCCATAAATTTTGATAGACCTGGATTTTCTTTGTGACAAGCTTTTATAATTTTAATTTCTTCAATACATATCAATCTATTTAGTATTTACTTTTTCTTACATCAGTTTTGGTAACTTGTGTCTTTTAATTTTTTCCATTTCATGTAAATTATCAATTTATTGTCATGAAGTTGTTCGTAATTTTATTATCCTTTTTGATGACTGTAGAATCTTTAGTTAATGTCCCCTCTTTTCTCCCTGATATTTATAACTTGTCTTTCATTTCATTTTTTCTTGATTAATCTTTCTAGATGTTTGTCAATTTTTATTGAATATTTTAAAAATTAGTTTTCTGTCCAATAAATTTATCTTTGTACATTTTCTCTTTCCTTGATTTCTGAGTTTATTTGTATTATTTCTTTCTTTACCTGTTTTGGGTTAAATTGGTTTCTTTTTCTCACTAAGGTGAAAGCTAAAATAATGTATTTTGGACCTTTCTTGTTTTCTAATATAATCACATAAAGCTGTAAGTTTCCCTCTAAGCACTGCTTAAAAGTCATCCTCTACCTTTTAATATGTTGGCTTTTCAGTTTTTCTTTAATATGGATAGGGTCTTTTAAATGAAATCTGAGGTACGTTTAAGATTCTGTGAGTCCTACTCCAAGCAGATATTAGTGGGGGGAACTGAAGGGGTTCAGAAAGCCCGTCCCACCCCCCAGAATATGCCACTTTGACATATAGACTATTTTGAGCTGAAAGCACTTGAAATCTTGGAGGCTCAAGAGAAAGTTTTGTCTCTCCCTTCACTACACAGAAGAATCTAAATTGGGGGGTCTTTCTCAAAGTGAGGGTTATTAACAGAGATGAATTTTATCTGAGTGACCCATTTGTATGGTAAGTCAAACATCTAATTGCCAAACATCTGCTCCTCTTATTACTCTGTAAAGTTCATTCCTTTCTTCTGAAATCCCAGACCCTTACCCCCTTCTCCTTAGTTCAGAATGACAAATATACCTCATTTTGCCTGTCTTTGGAATTTCCATGACTATGTGGAATCCTCATATACACACCTATAAAATTTGATTTTCTCCTGTTTAAGAAAAAAGATTCTGTGTGTCCTATAGTTTCTAGGGAGACATATTATGAATTCATATTATAGGTAGGCTAGAAGTTCTTTATAGCTTTCTTAGATTCTGGGAATCTACATAAATACATTTTCTATAAGGGATTCTTGAATAATTTCATCTCTGTAATACCTTCCCTGGAAAGAGAGGAGATTGGGGAAATTGGTATTACTTGCCCCCAACATTTATAATTCCTGTCTATAGCCTATGTTCCCCTTATCCTTATTTCCTCTCTCCTGTTAGTGTTTTTTTATTCTCTTTCTAAGCTTCCCATCTTTTTTTCTACTATGACCTAGGATACGAGCTGGGTAGATGCCAAAGATTCTATTATGTGTAGTTTTCATCATTGCTACTCTTCATTGAAAGAAAATAAAAATCATTGTTCTTAACTCTACTATATCTGATATTAAAACAGCCTTTGCAGTTTTTGCATTGTTTATTTTTCTCTATATATTTACTTCAATTTATTCATGTCTTTATATTTAAAGTGGATTTCTTGTAGTCAGTGCTGCCTATTGTCTGATAGCAGTTATTTTAAGTACGTTGTCCCATTTTCTAGTTGTTTACATTAGGAAAGTGAATTTAAACTGTGTTATTACATTATAGCCAGAGTAGAGACCCCATTCATATCTTTTTAGCTAATTCTTTATCCTTACATTTTATATGAGTTTTATGGTAAGTTACATACAATTCTTCAAAAAAAAATATATAGTCCACAGAGTAATTGCATGAAATTCATAGAATGGCAATTTGAATTATTGCCTCTTCCATTTATTGCCAAGCTGGAATTTGCAACATAGTATCATAGAGCTTGTCAACATCCCATCCACTGTATGTAGGGCAGAGCAACTTCACTCAGATGTGTGTCCCAGATCTGAAGTCTATTATCTAAAAAGAAAACTGAACCTGACAGTGGGTGGGATTAGAGCAACAAAATGACCAGAAGTTTTGCAACTGTTGCTGGGTCACTGGATCTAAAGTTGGAATTGTATCTCCATCAAGTATACCAGCCTCACAAAATATAGTATCTGTTCCTCTCAGGTTAGATATAGGACTGGGCACTGGCCTGTATCTGCTCATGAAGTGTATGAAACCTATTTAATTTTAGGGATCAGATATAGGTAGCTCTGAGGAAACCAGAGCCAATGACTAAACTTTAAAATTATTTGTTTAGTTGCTGAAAATTTATTGAATTAAATCCTCTGATTTTTTTCCTTTTTTGATGATTTTGTTAAATTTACCCTCTTTATATCTAAAAGTTCTAGTTTGTATAGAAGATACAGAATGCATGTGTAGATGGCTTATTTGTCAGAAACCTGCTGCCTTTTTTTTTCGAATGCCAATTTTCTATGTGTACGATGATTTGAAACTTATTTGTAGGTTTCTGAGCTTGATCTATTACTCATGTCCTATTGCTGAGTCTCTGCTGTCTACAATGACTTGATGGATTCCTTCCTGACAGAATGAATTATGCCATGTGGTTTATTTTCTCTTACCTTGTTGAGCTGATACTGGGGGGAAAATGTTAATATTTTCAAAGCTTGCACCACAGGAAGATTGGGTTTTGAATACACGATTAAATTCTACCAAACTTTTCCACAGTGGTGAGGTACTTACAATAATATAGTCTAAAAAACAATTATCTAGAAATGAAATGTTGGAATTTGTAATTTTAATAATTTCTGACATAATTGGAAATATATTTTCAAATTTCTTTCTTATCAATATATATTTAAGATTTACTTTATGTTTTGCTTTTCAATTTGAAAATTGAAAGGTGATTTTGAGAAAGGAGAAACATTAATAGTTGATATGTAAGCTTGTTAAAATATTTTATTTTAACACCATGTAGTGATTTCAATTTGGTGTTATGAATATAGACTTCACTGAATCAGGGTTTGTGTTTATTAATGAAGCAGTCTGGCTAAATGTTTACTTTTCATTACTTGAAACATAAGTTTTTAAGGAAATAAACAATATAAACAAGGAGATCTTTATTTACAAAGGATTTTTCAACAAATTTGAAAATTTGTTTTATAATTATGAATTTGCATTAAAAATGTATTTATTTGTCAAAACAGGTTAAACCCAGTTCAAATGATGTACACTTAATGTAGTACAGTTAACTTTTAACAAATCTGGAAATTCTTTTAGCAATACTATACATTTAACTATTGAATGTACCTTTAATTTTAGTAATGTAATATTTCCTTATGTGTTATGATTCACAAATTTTGAATGAAGTATCTGACTTTTCCTCCATAATTCTTTTTGTGTTTTTTTTGTGACTTTCAAAGCTTGATAAGAACTATAAAGTAATTTTGTCCTTTTTTGTTGGGGGGAGGGTAAAAGTGAAAGGAGGTAAGTCCTTGTTAGTTGTTCTTTCCAAGCATTCTGGGGCTTCTCTCTGTAATATTGAGGGTAGGGGTGGGGATATTCTTCAAACTAGAATTGTGGAAATTCTAGTATTTCCTAGATGTCTGCTCAGCATTAGTCAGTGAAATGTGCATAATTTCAATTTTAGTAAGTTTAGCAATAAAATATCTATTGATAAAAGGGAGGAGATACATAAATAAGGCAATGTATATAGTCCTTCAGTTAAATCTGTATTATTTACCAGCATCGTATGTGTCAATTATGATGTACAAGATTCTGGATGATTAATCTCTTCTTCATATATAATTAATGAATCTCCTAAAAACTGTTTAGATTGGGAAATAGGGATAATCTAAACCTATTAAGATCACAGGGGTATCATCTGTTTTAGAGCACTAACAAAAGAAACAGATCAAATATTTCAAGGTGTGATGTCGAAGATCCAAGAATTTTCTTCAAAACAAAATCTTAAAAACAAAATCTATACAAGATAGAAAATGTCATCAAAGTGCACTGAATGGATCAGCTATTACAAAAGCGTAAAATGGATGGTAATTTCACAAAAATATCATAAGTATATTGGGGAAAGGTGGGGAAGAAATATGTGTGTGTGAGTGTGTGCATTTGTATTTTGTGTGGAAAATTATCCTAATTTTTCATCATAGGAAATCAATATTGTCAAAAATTGAAAAATTAAAACAGTAGTAGTCTAAGATTACCACTTAGAAACACATATATTATATGTAAAATATATATATACTTATAAATATACATACATACACACACACACACACACACACACATTGTTGTGGCTATACTGACGAGTTTAAACCTGACTTGCTTGGGTTAGACTTTTGGCTCCATGCCTTACTGGCTGTATAACCTTGGGCAAAAGTTACTTAACCTTTCTCTGTCTCAATTTCCTATCTAGAAAGTAGGAATAGCTGCCCTGTAGCTACCTTGTATAAGAAACAATGTTAATGTTAGAAGGTTCTTGGCACATAATACACACCATAAAAGTATTTGTTCACTAAAATAAACTATATGTTCTTAAATTATTATTATATAATTCTTATAAATTATTTAGCTAAGAGAATTGACAGGGGCTTCTCCTTTTTGTTGGAAATTTTAAGTGAGGAATGTGTTGGATTGGGATACTGCTAAATTTTATTATTAGGCTTATAGTACCATTAGACTCTAAAGCTAAGTGAATTTGGTACTTGCATAGAAATAAAAATGGGAAAATTAAAAATTGAAATTTATACTTTAACTAAAGGAAATATTTACACTGGAATTCATTAGGAGTCATCATAAGCTTGCGAGTTTTTTCATTGTTTTTTTTTTTGGTCAGGCCATCATGTTAGATCATTGTCTCAATAAATGTTGGTTGAATGTTTAATAAATAGTCCAGGTGACTGGCTCAGCTTCATTGTGGTACCCTTTTTCACTGTGTGCAGCCATTTTGAAAATACAGACTATAGGGGCTCCTAGGTGGCTCAGTCGTTAAGCGTCTGCCCTCGGCTCAGGTCATGATGCCAGGGTCCTGGGATCGAGCCCCACATTGCATTGGGCTCCTTGCTCCGTGGGAAGCCTGCTTCTCCCTCTCCCACTCCCTCTTGCTGTCTCTCTCTCTGTCAAATCTCTGTCAAATAAATAAATAAAATCTTAAAAAAAGAAAAAAAGAAAGTACAGACTATAACCACTCAAAATAGGTTATACGACTGACTATTTTGTATCTACATGCAGGGATGCACTGAGCAAGTCCTCATAATCAACAAACATGCCTGAGAGAATCTTGAAACTGGTGGTACTTCAAAAGGAAAGACTGAGTTGGGAAAAGCTTGGAGGGTGGTGCTGTAGGGACTGCACTGAGTGTAGGTGGAAAGCTGAAGAGGAAGCACATACTGAGAACCAGGTGGATAAAACACATTTAGATGATTGTGTGAAGACACTCCCAGAGGAAGCTGGCACTTAACAAAAGCCTGATGGCCTCTGTGTTAATGACTAGGGGCAGCTTGAGCACAGGAAACTTTCTGGCGGCTTATTTTCAGACATTCAACTTCACAACTTTGTTTTACTTAGGTTTTGGGTGGCAGCATGCATAGATGCCACCAGATAGGATCTGAGACATTGATCAATTAAGTACAACTAGCCAGAACTTAGGATCACAGTATCGAAGGTTTAGGAGTCTACTTTCAGAAATTCAAAGATACAGAATTAGGGAATACTAATAGAGTTCATAGCAGACCTATATATACTAATAGGCTTATATTTGATCCTTTTTTCTCCAACATTTTTATTATAAAAATTCCAAATACATAGTAAAATTTGAAGAATATTTCACGGAATAGTACTCAATTCTTTATTAGCTATAAAACAGCACCTTCATTTTGTTTACCTAGTATACCTTGACAGGTGAGCTTAGGATGAAGGCTGAAGTGATATGTTCTTTGGTCTTCTGAATCCTACAAACTCAAGTATCACAGCTAGTACCTATGGACATTGCCAGCTATGGAAAGTACTGAGAATGTTGTAGATGAGATCCTGTTGCACAGCATGAAAAAGCTCTCCAGATACATTTCATCCACTGTCACTATAAACCCAGGTAATAAGAATGCTTCATAAAGAATAAAATACAAACCAACAACAACAAAAAAAAACCTTGATTGTTTGGAGTGGAAAATATGTTTATTTATTCAGAAGTTCTGATGCTTTAATGAAAAAAGCCTTTAACAGATCATTATTTTAGACTTTTCTTCATATTTGCATAGGTCATATTTTCTCATTATTATCACTATTGAAAATAGGATTTCTGAAGGAAGCAGTGTACAAGCTAACAATGAAATGTAACTGAGTTGAATGTAAAATGATCTCTTAAGATATTCCCTTGCTGGTAGATATGGATCAAGTTGGAAATTTTTAGCCCACGAAAGAAAACTTGTATATCTCCCTAGTCTATTCATCTTCCACATTAGTCAGTGTTCTTTAAATCAATTGAATCATTTTTATGCCTGCTTCAAGATGACTTCTTGAAAACCATATTAATAATTGAACTATAATAGATATCTTGATTAAGAAAGAAAACAAAGAAAAAAATCTCCCAGCTCTGGGACAAGCTGTTGTTTTCTGTGAAATGGACTTGGGCATAACACAGTTAAATCACTTTTTATCCTGGAATATTATTAGGTGATTTAAAATAATTATAGCAACATTTATGGGAAACTGTTGGCATTTTAAGTTTATGAAATTGCTTTTCAAATGTGCATAGAATGTTATGCCTATGTTCCTAAGGCTACAAGCATTGAACCAAAACTAATAACTGTAAGCTCCGCAGTGCCACACCTGACAAATTGTGATTTGCAGCATAACTTAGTGTTTGGGCAAACCTGCTGCAACTAGAACATGCATACATACACACATACACTAAATTCTCAAATTAGATACTTTCTTTCAACTGTTTTGGAATCAATCATCTGCCATATCTTTAGCCAACAATGTTCTTCGTTAGAAAAATACAAGTTTGGGTGATTTTATTAGATTTTATTATGTCTATAAAAATAATTTCAATTACTATCTCTAATAGAGTCTAGATTCTTTAAGGATTCTATAATTTTTCTACTAGTCAGATTCTTCTTTTTTCTTTGGCAACATTTGGCTTTTCAGCAGATGGCTATAAGGGCAGATGGCCAGTTAACTAAATATGGAACTATGGACCAGTTAGGCACTTAAAATATTTGATCTCCTTTACTACATAAACTATTGGATTTGTTCGTTTCTAATAAGGGTTTGGGGATGTTAAAAGGTAAGTCTTAGACTGATGATGTGGGGTCAGGAAGATTTATAAATGACAGCTGTGTACCTATGGGGCATTCATTGTGGATGAGCCTGGCAGGGTCTTCTCAGCCACATGAATATGTCTGATATACATAGAGAGGTAAAATTACATACAAAGTTACAAGATGAATACCTGTTATTTCATGAATTCTTGTACTGAGTATTATGAACATTATAAGCAAGTTATAAAGTAGTCACTGTGAAGACTTTGGGAGAGTAAGACCCCCTGTGAAGTCTTTAAGGATCACTGCACCACTGTTCATGGGAATTACACTTGGAGAAGCATATGAAATTAGAAGATTCATCATACTCACAGGTCCTAGAAGAAGGAAGCATGTGCACCACACAGTAGGCCACGTGGGGAGAGGCCAAGGGAGGGGGCTCAAGCAGGGAGGTGGGGACTTATGAAAAAGTGAGCACCCAGAGAAAGTACCTTTATTACAGAGCAGGTGTGGGAGGCGGGTCGGGGGGATACATAGGTAAAACACAGGAGGGGGTTTAATTATTGAGTTTCAGTGCTCCTAGGCCACAGTCAGGAAGAGGGTAAGAAGGGTTGCTTAGGGCAGGGGCCAGTCTGTCACAGTGGTGCACCTGGTCACCTGGCAGCGAACTCACAACCTATTTGTGGGGATGTTGAAGAAATAGGAACATGTGAGGTTAAAAATTTACAACACAGTTGCATATTATTATCTATAATGATTTATGTAATTTATCCAGGCTCCTAAATGTGTAAGTACTTATGTACACAATATGGCTTTTCTTTTCAAAATAAACTAACTTTCAAGAAGAGGAATGCATTTATCCCCAGAAATATCAAGTTTTCATATATATAAATTTTGCAGAAATTAAAATGCCAAAGCCACTTTTTTTAAAAGCAGGCTCCACACCCAACGTGGAGCCCAGTGTGGGACTTGAACTCACAATGCTGAGATCAAGACCTGAGCCAAGATCAAGTCTGACTTTTAGCCAACTGATCCACCCAGGTGCCCCCCAAAGCCACTTCATTTTAATATTATTGATGAAAACTTTTCCTAAAAAGTCTATCTGATAGGCAGAATAATGGCTTCTCAAAGCTGTCCATATTCTAATCCCTGGAACCTTTAAGTATGTTATTTATGTGGCAAGGGAGAAATAAGGCTGCTGATAGAATTAAGGTTGTTCATCAGCTGACTTTAAGACAAAGAAATTATCCTGGATGATCCAAGTGGGCCCAAAGCTATCACAAGAGGAATCAGGAAGCAGGAGAGCTGGTGTCAGAGTGATGCTGCAGGAGAAAGACTTCAATGACCATTGCTGGCTTCCGAGATGAAATGGGGCTGCAAGCCTAGGAAGAAAATGGATTGTCCCCTAGAGCCTCCAGAACGAACATATCCCTGCTCACACCTTGAGTTTAGCCTGGTGAGACTCATTTTGGACTGACTTCTAGAAACATAAGACAAATTTGTGTTGATTTCAGCCACCAAATTTGTGGTAATTCATTACAGCAGCAATAGGAAAGTTAATACGGTGTAACATACTTCACCGCCTTTAACCATGAGCAGTAACTCTGGAACCTCATGAGAGAGTTGAAAGATGGATGATACAACTCTGAGGTTGCTTTCTTTATCCCCTCCAGCCTGTAGGCTTTTGATACCATGCTTCTCCTAATACTTGCATCCTCAACTCTTGAGCAGCAGGGGAACATGTAGCTAGGGGCCATATATCCTGAAAGGTTCTTCCTCACTCTGCTACTTGGGATCTGTGAGACCTTGGGCAAATGTCTTTACCTTACCAAGCTTCAGGGGTTTTTTGTCTTTTTTTGTTTTTTTTTTTTTTAAAGATTTTATTTATTTAATTGACAGAGAGAGATAGTGAGAGAGGTAACACAAGCAGGGGGAGTGGGAGAGGGAGAAGCAGGCTTCCCGCCGAGCAGGGAGCCCGATGTGGGGCTCGATCCCAGGACCCTGGGATCATGACCCGAGCCGAAGGCAGTCGCTTAACCAACTGAGCCACCCAGGCACCCCCAAGCTTCAGTTTAAAAGGCAGAAAAGAATACCGACCTGGTAGGGTCATTGTGAGAAGGAGACAGCTGATGTCTGTAAGTGTCCTGTGATCATCACTTCAACACTGTCAGGGCTGAAAAGGCACCGGGTGAAGACCTAGTGATCTAATGGCTGGTTAGATGAAGCTACAACCAAATCTAGAGGGCTTTTCTGCCTCATTCACTTGGGAATGGGGGATGTAATTCTACAGTTGTATGTGGGATGGCTCTATATACTCTGCTTTCTTTGTAATCCCCACCACTTGTCATAGACAGCAAGTGCATACCATTTTTATTTATTTTTACTTGTTTAAAAAAGTAACATGTGCTTATGGTAAAACATTAGACCAGAATACAAAATGTATATAGTCAAAGTAAGTCTTCCTGCAAATTTTATCCCTAATTCTCTAGACCCCCATATAGGAGGCAACTAGTTTTCGTGAATCCTTCCTGCGATAGTCTATATACATTTCAATATATGCCCTGCTTCTTTTCCACAAAGGATAGTATACTCTATACTTTGTTCCTAAACTTTTCCTTTCCAATGAATTTTTCTTGCGTAACATTCCCTGTCACTACAGTAAATAAATACAGTACTTATTTGATAAGTATCAAAAGAATGAATATACCTTGCAAATGAGGAACAACTGTACATGTGTGTAAGGTTAAAGTGGGCTTTGCAAGTCACAAAACTATTTCTTCATACTTAAAGTAAGTTTCAATCAAGAGCTTGTGCTGTGACTCATCAATAATTCTATTCATTTACAGATGGTTCTCTACTGGCAAGGAAGTGTGTATTAGGAACAGATAATCCTTGCCATTCAGTCCCCAGATTTCTCTTTATTTTTCCTAGGGTTCAGATTTTTCAGGAGCACACACCGTCTTCTTTTTGTTCCTGCTAAATTTTTATAATGATCATTTTCTTTCCCTGTCTGGTGTCTGTGTGACATTGAGGTATGTATGCATGTAGATATGTATGTAGATCTATATTTATTTATATATTTTAATTCCAGTGGAGTTAACATACAGTGTTATAATAGCTTCATGTGTACAATATAGTGATTCAGAAATTCTGTACTTTACTCAGTGCTCATGGTCTTAAGTATACTCTTAATCCCCATCACCTATTTCATCCATCCCCTCCCACCTGTCTCCCCTCTGGTGACCATCAGTTTGTTCTCTATAGTTAAGAGTCTCCTTTTTTTTTGGTTTGTCTCCTTTTTTCTTCGTTTGTTTTGTTTCTTAAATTCTGTATATGAGTGAAATTATATGGTGTCTGTCTTTCTTTGACTTATTTCAATTAGTACTATACTCCCTAGATCCATCCATGTTGTTACAAATAGCAAGATTTCATTCTTTTTTTTATATATATAATCACATCTTCTTTTCCATTCATCTATCAATGGACACTGGGGCAGCTTCCATAATTTAGCTATCATAAAGGATGCTGCAATAAACATAGGGGTGCATATATCTTTTCAAATTAGTGTTTTCATGTTCTTTGGGTAAATACCCAGTAGTGGAATTACTGGATCATATGGTAGTTCTATTTTTAACTTTTTGAGGAAACTCCATACTGTTTTCCACAGTGGCTGCACCAGTTTGCATTCCCTCCAACAGTGCACAAGAGTTCCTTTTTCTCCACATCCTCACCAACACTTGTTGTTTCTTGTGTTTTTAATTTTAGCCATTCTGACAGGTGTGAGGAAATATCTCATTGTGGTTTTGATTCGTATTTCCCTGATGATGAGTGATGTTGAGTATCTTCATGTGTCTGTTGGCCATCTGTATGTCTTTGGAGAAATGTCTGTTCATGTCTTCTGCCCATTTTTTTAAAAATTTTATTTATTTGACAGAGAGAGACACAGCAAGAGAGGGAACACAAGCAGGGAGAGTGGGAGAGGGAGAAGCAGGCTTCCTGCTGAGCAGGGAGCCCGATGTGGGGCTCGATCCCAGGACCCTGGGATCATGACCCGAGCCGAAGGCAGACGCTTAATGACTGAGCCACCCAGGCACCCCTGCCCATTTTTTTTTTGGTAATTATTAAAGTGATTTAATAACATTAAAGAAATTTCACTAAACAGAGAAACATTTTTTAATTAATCCATGTCCCTCTACTCTAAGATGGTCACAGTCATTTTAGATTATTCTCGTGGATGTTTTCTATTTTTGTGAACATGGCGTACTTCTACTTTCATAGCTTGCTTCTTTTTTTATTATTATGTTCCATTAGCCAAATATAGTAATCATTTGTTTTTGATGTAGTGTTCAACGATTCATTAGTTGCATATAACACCCAGTGCTCATCACAACACGCGCCCTCCTTAATACCAACCACCCGGTTACCCCATCCCCCCACCCCCTCCCTTTTGTAACTCTCAGTTTGTTTCCCAGAGTCCAGAGTCTCTAATTGTTTGTCTCCCTCTCTGATTTCTTCCCGTTCAGTTTTCCCTCCCTTCCCCAGAAGGGGCACATGCACCCAGTGTTCATAGCATCAATGTCCACAGTAGCCAAACTGTGGAAGGAAATGAGATGTCTTTAATAGATGAATGGATAAAGGAGATGTGGTTCATATATACAATGGAATATTACTCAGACATCAGAAAGGATGAATAACTACCATTTGCATCTCCATGGATGGAACTGGAGGGGATTATTCTAAGTGAAATAAGTCAAGCAGAGAAAGACAATTACCATTTTAATGGGATTATTTGTTTTTTTGGTGTTGAGTTTTGTAAGTTCTTTATATAATTTGAATACTAACCCCTTATTGGATATGTCATTTACAAATATCTCTTCCCATTCAGTAGGCTGTCTTTTAGTTTTGTTGATTGTTTCCTTTGCTGCACAGAAGCTTTTTATTTTGATGTAATCCCAGTAGTTTAATTTTGCTTTTGTTTCCCTTGCCTCAGGCAACATATCTAGAAAAATGTTGCTATGGCCTATGTCAGATAAATTATTGCCTGTCAGAAAGATTACTGCCTATGTTCATTACTGCCAATTTTCTAGGATTTGTATGGTTTCAGGATTTTAAAGCCCCCCTGTTATTATTGTATTACTATTGATTACTTTCTTTATGTTTGTTATTGGCCATTTTATGTATCTGGGTGCTCCCATGTTGGATATATAAATATTTACAATTGTTATATCTTCTTGTATGGTTTAGGTTCTCAATCCCTTTTGAGTTTGTTTTTGTGTATGGTGTAAAGAAGTGGTCCAATTTCATTATTTTGTATGTAGCTGTCCAGTTTTCTCAATACCATTTGTTGAAGAGACTGTCTTTTTTCCATACCATATTCTTGCCTTCTTTGTCAAAGATTAATTGATCATATACTTGTGGGTTTATGTCTGGGCTCTCTATTCTGTTCTGTTGATCTATATGTTTGTTTTTGTGCCAGTACCGTACTGTTTTGATTACTACAGCTTTTGTATATCTTGAAATCTGGGATTGTGATACCTCCAGTTTTGTTTTTCTTTTTCAAGATTTCTTTGGCTATTTGGGGTTTTTTGTGGTTCCATACAAAGTTTAGGGTTATTTGTTTTAGTTCTGTGAAACATGCTTTTGGTATTTTGATAGGGACTGTATTAAATCTATAGATTGCTTTGTGTAGTATGGACATTTTAACAGTATTTGTTCTTACAATCCATGAGCATGGAATATCTTTCCATATCTTTGTGTTGTCAATTTCTCTCATCAGTGTCTTACAGTTTGCAGAGTACAGGTCTTTTACCTCCTTGGTTAACTTTATTCCTAGATATTTTATAACTTTTGGTGCAATTGTAAAAGTGATTGTTTTCTTAATATCTCTTTCTGCTACTGTGTTAGTGTATAGAATGCAACAGATTTCTGTATATTGGCTCTGTATCCTGTGATATTACTGAATTCATTTATCAGTTCTAACAGTTTTTTGGAGTCTTTAGGGTTTTATATATATAGTATCATGTCATCTGCAAATAGTGAAAGTTTTATTTCTTCCTTACTGATTTGGATGCCTTTTATTTCTTTTTTTGTTGTCTGATTGCCATGGCAAGGACTTCCAGTATTATGTTGAATAGAAGTGGTGAGAGTGAACATCCTTATCTTGTTCCTTTTTTTTTAATATTTTTTACTTCTGCCCCTTTATTGACTGGATTATTTGTTTTTTGAGTGTTGAGTTTGAGAAGTTCTTATAGATTTTGGATACCAGCCCTTTATCTGTAATGTCATTTGCAAATATCTTCTCCCATTCCATGGGTTGCCTCTTGGTTCTGTTGACTGTTTCCTTTGCTGTGCAAAAGTTTTTTTATCTTGATGAAGTCCCAAAAGTTCATTTTTGCTTTTGTTTCCCTTTACCTTTAGAGACATGTCTTGAAAAAGGTCACTGTGGCCAATGTCGAAGAGGTTAGAATATAATAATAATAAAAAAATAATAATAAAAAATAAAAATAAAAAAATAAATATTTTTTACTTACTTATTTGAGAGAGAGCGAGCACACGCAGTAAGAGTAGCAGAGGGAGAGGGAAAAACAGGCTCCCCACTGAGCAGGGAGCCCAACACAGGGCTCCATCCCAGGACCCTGGGATCATGACCTGAGCCAAAGGCAGATGCTTAAAGACTGAGCCACCCAGGCACCCCCAGCTTGTTCCTAATCCTAGCAGGAAATCTTTCAGTTTTTCACCCTTGAGTATGGTGTTAGCTATGGGTTTTTCATATATGGCTTATCTTGTGTTGAGCTATGTTCTTTCTAAACCTACTTTGTTGAGAGTTTTTTATCATGAATGGATGCTGTGCTGTGTACTTCATCAAATGTTTTTTCTGTATCTATTAAAGTGATCATACGGTTTTTATCCTTTCTCTTGTTGATGTGATGGATCATGTTGATGGATACTAACACTTCTTTAAGTGTTTGGTAGAATTTACCTGTGAAGCCATCTGGTCCTGGACTTTTGTTTGTTGGGAGTTTTTGATTACTCATTAAATTTCATTGCTGGTAATTGGTCTTTCAAATTTTCTTTTTGTTCTGATTCAATTTGGGGATATTATATGTTTCTAGGAATTTATCCATTTCTTCTAGATTGTCCACTTTTGTTGGCATATAATTTTTCATAAAATTCTCTTAAAATTGCTTGTATTTCTATGGTGTAGATTATTTCTCTTTCATTTCTGGTTTTGTTTATTTGAGTTCTCCTCCTCCTCCTCTCTCTCTCTCTTTCTCTCTCTCTCTCTCTCTCTTTTTTTTTAATGAGTCTGGCTAAAGGTTTGTCAATTTTGTTGATCTTTTCAAATAACCAGCTCCTGGTTTCATTGATCTGTTCTATTGTTTTTTAGTTTGCATTTCATTTATTTCTGCTCTAATCTTTATTATTTCCTTCCTTCTACTTGTTTTAGGTTTTGTTTGTTCTACAAAAGTCTATTTTGTCCAATATAAGTATTGCTGCCTCTGCTTTCTTTTCACTTTAGTTTGCATGATAGAATACTTTTCCATCCCCTCATTTTCAATCTGCATGTGTCTTTAAGTCTGAAATAAGTCTTTTGTAGGCAGCATTTACTCTGTCCTCCAAGTCACTGATCTGTTCTTCTGCTTCCTCTAGTGTACTATTTATTCCATCTAGTGTATTTCTAATTTCAGTTGTTGAGTTTTTCATCTCCAATTGGTTCTTTTTCTTTTTTTTTTTTAAGAGAGAAAGCTAGCACAGTGGGGAGGGGCAGAGGGAGAGGAAGAGAGAATCCAAGCAGATTCCACTTTAAGTGTAGAGCCTGATGTGGGGCTCAATCCAAGGACCCTGAGATCATGACTTGAGCTGAAACTGAGAGTCAGACACTTAACTGGCTGTGCCACCCAGGTTCCCCTGGTTCGTTTTTGTTGTTGTTGTTGTTGTTGTTGTTTTCTATCTCTTTGTTGAGGGTCTCATTGAGGTCTTCCACTCTTTTCTCAAGTCCAGTGAGTATTGTTATGATCATTACTTTAAATTCTCTATCAGGCATATTACTTCTCTCCATTTTGTTCAGGTTTCTTGTGATTTTGTCCTGGTTTTTCACTTGGGACATATCCCCCTGTCTCTTCATTTTGTCTAACTCTCTGTGTCTATTTCTATGTGTTAGGAAATTCAGCTGTTTCCTGCTTTTGAAAGAGTGGCCTTACGGGGGCTCCTGGGTGCTTAGTAGGTTAAGCATCTGTCTTAGGCTCAGGTCATGATCCCAGGGTCCTGGGATCAAGCCCCACAGCAGGCTCCCTGCTCAGTGGGGAGGCTGCTTCTCCCTCTGCCACTCCCCCTGCTTGTGCTATCTCTCTCTCAAATAAATAAATAAAATCTTTAAAAAAAAAAGAGTGGCCTTGTGAAGAAGGGGTCCTGTAGTGCCCTGCAGTGCAGTGTCCCCTGTTCACCAGAATCTATTGCTTCAAGGATGTCTCCCATGTATGTTGTATGTGCCCTACAGTTTTGACTGAGCTGCATTTGCCTTCAGTCCAGTAATCTGCAATGGCTCTTTTTGCCTGTTGGAGGAAGGGTTTGGTCCCTGTGCTGTTAATGGACAGTCTGGGACTGCCTTGAGCTTAAGTTGAGTCAGAACAGCTGTTTGCCAGAGATGCAGAGATGGCAGGAGAATGTGAGGCCAGGCATGCAGTGCCAGCAAGGCTTGTGCTGGGGGGAGGGGACCTGTAGCTGCTGGGACGCAAGCAGGTTGATTGGAGCTGGAGAATCTGCAGAAGCACACAGGCAATGTGTGGTATTAGCAAGATTTGTTTAAGTCTGCTATAGGAAGGGACTTAGAATGGAGGCCTCACTGGAGGGGACATATCCACATATCCACAGGGAACAATGAGGGTGGGGTATGCTATTACCAGGTAAAGTAGGGAGTATTGGTGCTACTGGAGCCCACCAGCTCCTTTGTTTCTGAAGAAGTATCCCAATGATCCCTGCCACTCCAGGACACACTCTGAGATTAGTAAACAAATCTCCCTCCCATATACCCTAGGTGTTTTTCAAATTGCTGTTTCTATGTTGTATTTCAAAGGGGCTGTTTTTGTGCTGTCTCTTTAAAGGGATGGGGGGAACTCAGTGTCCTCTCACCCTCCCAGCTTTCCCACCAGCTGGCTGATTTTTAAAGTTCCAGGTTTTAAGCCCTGCTGATTGTAAGAACTTGTAAAATTTGGCCCCTCCCTATGGTTGTCAAAGCCAAATGTAATGGGGACTCATCTTCCCTGTGTGTGCTCCCTGGTGTGAGTCTGTTTCTTTTTCTTTTCCATGCCCGCACGTTCCCTCCCTACCAGGGACAGTCCTGCAGTCCCTTTAGCTCCTAACTGTGTCTTCACCCTTTCTACCCTCTTTGATGTGGGCTCTTCTCTATATTAAGCTGTGGAGAGTTTGTCCTGCCAGTCTTCAGGTCATTTTCTGGGTTATTTACACTGATGTGGCTGTTACATAGTTCTATCAGTGGGACAAGGTGAGCTTAGAATCCTCTGCCATGTTCCCAAGAAGTTCTGTATGGCTCTTTAAATTTTGCTTTCAAAATAGTTTTCTATCCTCTAGTTTGCCTGCAGTTTATCTTTCTTTGTCATTGGGTTTCTATGTCTCTATCTGAGAAGGAAATATTTCATAGGTAAAACTCTGAATTATTAGTTATTATAATATTAAAAGCTTAATACCATAAAGATTAAAAGACTGGGGGTATGAAAGGTATAAGCATTTCATAGAAAATTATATATGTATGCATACACATATATGCTTACACATATATGTGTATGCACAGGTACATGTAATTTTTACCATACAAAAATTAAACACAGCTTGCAAAACTATTTCATAATTGATTTTTACCTTGTGACCCCAAAATGCAACATGAAACCTTGGAAATTTCAAAAGGACTTTTTTTTTGACACTCATGGTAGTCAGAAAAGAACTCTGAAGGCCATTAATTTTAACTATGTGCATGCAGCTATGCTATGTATTAATCTTCCCTATCATTTTTCTTATCAACTTATATTATCACAGACTATAGAATAGTTTTTTTTTAATCTTTCTTTCACTCTATGTACCAGGCAGGTGGCTGACTCTTGATCTCAAAATATGTGTCATTTTCTGTGATGAGTGACTATTGAGATTTTTTTTTTTCTTTCTGAGATGTAATTGGAGATTTAGCACTTTCTTCCACAAAAGAGTTTCTCAATATAGCATTTACTTTTATCTTCTGTGGAAAGCTAGGTGAAATCTGAGGGAAATAACAGCTTTCCTTCTATTGAATTATATTTTTGATTAGCACTATAAAGTTCAAAATTTTTTGTCTTAGTTCTTCATAATATTGTTAATATCTGTGCCTTAAACTCTCCCTTTACCAATTCTTTATCCTAACAAGAATCCTACAGATGTAGATTGTATGAATCATGTCTTCCATGGACTTTGTGTGGAAACATTTGTTAATAAGAATACATTTGTTTCCCTTTTAGTTACCAGATTGTTTGAAATTAATGCCTATGAAAGATCCAGATAGTATGTTTTTGATTCACATACCCTAGATCCATGAGGTTCCCGGGTAAGATTTCTTTAAGGGACATTATAGTTATCATAAGGCCCCCTAGGCATTCACTGCCAACTTATTTTAAGATTTTTAAATATGTACTCACTGATGTTTAAAAGGAACAGATGGTTGAATTATTCTTTTTTATTATTTAAATTATTATTATTATTATTTAAAAATTATTATTATTATTATTTAAAAATCTCTTATTAGACCATACACTGTTCCTAGTAGGATTTGAAAGGCATTTAATGGGAACTAATATTTTATGCAGCAAGGTTCTAGATGATGCAGAACATTATTAAACATTTACTCCACCTTATAGGATCTTAGTGATATCATAATTTCAGGGCACCTCACAGAGACTACATCTTCTCTAATATGTGTAGAGTTTTGTAATGGAAATCTGAGATGCCTTTAAGATTCAGTATATCCTATAGTTGTTTCTAGGGACATTCTGAATTCATATGACAGGTAGGCTAGAGGCTGGTTCATAGTTTTTTGTTTTGTTTTGTTTTAGATTCTGGGATCTACATAAAGTCCTCTTTATAGGGGACTCTTGAATAATTTCATCTCTGGAATTCCTTTTCTGGAAAGAGGGGAGGTTAGGGAAATGGGGAATCAATGCCTATGACATTTATAATTTCTGTCTACAGCCTATCTACTCTTTATCCCGATTTTCTCTCTCTCATGTTAGTGCCTTCTGTCCCTCCCCTTCATATCCTCCCGTCTTTTCTTTCTACTATGAACTAGCTGGGTAAATGCCAAAGATTCTCTTATGCCATTTCTGTGAGTAGTATTCATCATTGCTGTTCTTCATTTAGAGAAAATAAAAATAAAAGTTTTTTCAGGTGATAGACCAAAGCAATCATCTGAAAAGATGCAGGCTCAGCCCTACTTAAAGAAATGAACTAACATGATCTTAGAACATTTGTAATAGAAGGGCCATTAGAGAGTTTCTCTAATAATTAACATAACTTCACAAATGATGTGTGGAAATTCAGGCCTTGTATAAAATGACATGATGAATTAGTGTTGGAAATAGAATCTGTATCTAAATCTTCAGAGTCCCGTTTCAAAGTTATGTGAATTTATAAATTCCCTTCCATTTAGAATTGACTGTCTAGAATGTATCCACATTCAGTTTTTTGATCCTGGTCAGTGGTTCACATCCTAATGAATTAAATTGGATGGCTAAATCTCAGACCTGGTTTTGGACCAGTTAATTTAACTAAGCACCATGTAGCCCCGTGCATTGCTAAGTGGACCACTTTGCAGCACCATAATGATCTCTGCCTGTGTTGGTTCCAGCCACATAGGTAAACATGTGAAGGATGTCTGAGGAAATGAATGGATTATGAGATCAGTTTCTAAAAGCTACACACAGCTCTTCGATATATTATAAAGGATGTAGTGAAAGAAATGAGAAGTTAATTAATTTCTCTAATCAGGAAAGTATGTATATATCTACTTGGATGAAGAGTTGGACTAGATGACTTTTAATATCCTTTCTACTTGAGACTATACCACAAAACTTGACCAATAGCTTATTGGTTGCATTAGTTTTTATTGCTCCATAATACATTACTGACAAACTTAGTGGCCTAAAACAATATAAATATTATTTCACAGTTTCACAGTTAGGAGTCTGGGTATGAAATAGCTTTGTTTAGGTCACACTCAGTTAAAATCAAGGTGTTAGCTGGGGCTATAATCTCAAGTCAGGTTTGGAGTCCCCTTCAAAGCTCATTACGGTTGGGGGCAGAATTCAGTTCCTTGCAGTCATAGGACAGTGGACTTCAGTTCCCAGAGACTTTCTCTCTCCACATGCAGTTCACATCATGGCTGAAGAACCTCTCTCATTTCTCCTGTTTCTGATCTCTAGACTCTCCTTTTTTAAATAAAAGCCTTACCTGATTAGGTCAGGCCCACCTAGGATGATCTCTTTAATAAACTTAAATTGGGCTTAATTACATATGCAAAATCCCTTCACTTTTTTCCAAATAACATAACCTAGTTACAGGAGTGATATCCTATCATATTAGTAGGTCCTTTCCCACTCAAAGGGGATGTACAGGGTGCTTATGCACTAGGGTGTGGGAATCTTGGGGGTCATTTTAGAATTCTGCCTACCACACTGGGAAAGAGTAGAGTCCTATATTTGTGTTAAAGTATTGAAAATAACAAACATTATATCTAGAAGGACATATTTTCCTAGTTTAGTTTGTAAGCTTTTATCCTGTTCCCATAATTTTTAAATGACATTATTTTTCCTTATATGAGATTAAGACACAGTCTCTAATTCAGAAATGGTGAAAAAAGCACTGCAGCCAAATTGAGTAAGCTGGAGTCATCTGCACTGGGCTAGTTTGTCTGGAGTATTTGTTAAGGCTTTGGGAATGGCTCTGTTTTCAATTCCAGTTAAGGTACATATAGATTTATCCTCCTAGTTAAAAAAAAATCACATGACTCCTAAATTGTACTAGTAATGAAATAATCTATTCTATCCTAAAAAATAGAAATGACAATAAAATACACATGGAAGAAAAAATTTTACTTTTTTCTCCTAAAACACCATTCTGTGATTTATTAAAATTCATGCTATTGTAGGTCAGTGTCTATATGTGCTGGTGCATTTTTCTGAGAGTGGAAAGGAGTTTTGAGGTGCCTGGGTGGCTCAGTTGGTTAAGCGACTGCCTTTGGCTCAGGTCATGATCCTGGAGTCCTGGAATCGAGTCCCACATCAGGCTCTCTGCTTAGCAGGGAGTTTGCTTCTCCCTCTGACATTACCCCCTCTTGTGCTCTCTCTCAAATAAATAAAAAAAATCTTAAAAAAAAGAAAGAAAAGAGTTTTGTTTCCCTCTTCTGATATCCCTTTATAAAACTATTACTAATGCTTTGCCATTTAATTGGTATATGATTTTCTTTGTGGGCATCTGAAGTTAGGTTCTAGTTTAAGGAAATTTGCTACTTACATTTAGTTCCTGGGCTAATTTCTAGTTCTCAACTCTATTGAACACATTGGCTAATAGTAAAAAATTAGTTATTTGTCAGTAAGTATCTGTCTCAAATGCCCATACTTCATAGCCAAGTTGTATTTGCTTGTACGCTTGACATGAATTATTTAGTTATATTTATGAAAAATGCTTAATAAAACTATGAAAGCATAGAAAAAACCAATGCCAGTTGTTTGTCTGCAATTTATTTCTATTTGCTCGGGATAGACTTTGGAGTGTGTACTTTCCATAAACTTTGCTTAAAAGTGGTTTATGCTAGTGCATCCTCTGAAGGCTCCAATGAAGAGACTGTTTTAACGATTGGTAAGTAGGTCAGCCCATCATGAGGTGGGTGAATGAGGATGTGTAGGGTCATTTTCAAAAAGCAGACAGAGTCAGCTCTTTTCTCCCCCATTTAGCTGACAACACACAGATTTGTATGCAGCGAGCCAGGGGGTCAGCATATGCCTCACTGCCTCTCTGAACACTCTGGTCATATTTGTCCATCATCTGTTTATCACTCACCCTTTTTCAGCTCGTGCTGTCCACCTGACCCATCAGAAGGGACTTGACAGCAAAACCGCAAACTTCACTAAGGTGCTAGCAGCATTCTTTTCACTTTCAAAAACAGTAAGCTTATTTCATTTTTGCGATTGGCCCAAGTCCTCCTCACAACCAAACTCAAAGGAGCATTCACATTCAATTTACTCAGTATAGCAGGCTAACCTTCAATGTATGTCTTACAAAAAAATAAACTTTAATGAGGGCCCAAAGAGGTACAGGACTGCTCGAAGGCCATCTCTAGTAATAGCTTGCCTTTTTGAGCCAGTTCTTTCTCATGCAGGTTACAAGCTTTTAGTTTTCTTTTAATATCTGTTCTGATGCTTAGAAGAAATACTGAAAGAAAAACTTCACTCTTAGGAAAAAGACTTTAAATTTCAGTGGTTATAAACATGTATATTTCTAGATTTTTAGGCTATATGATACATATTAATTACTTAGAATCTCACTTATTTAACAGTGTTTCTTGTCAGTAATTTCAGTTAAATTTCACTTCCTGGTTCTCATTCTTATTCTAATATTCAACTTTGGGATAGAAATTGAAGAAGGAAGATTAAGGTGCAATATACTTTCCCCCTAACATGGAAATATCTTATATTTTAGTATAAAATAAAGATTTGGATATTTTCCAGAAAGTTGACAATAATTTAGACTCTTACCATAGTGTATTTAAGTATGTTTTTCTACACCTTAATTATCTTTTAAATTTTCATCAATTTCATACACAACTAGCATTTCAAAGATTCAAAGATATGATACAACACAGTACATTCTTAGAATGCTGACGTGCAGGTAGAACATAAGGAGTGTGTGGAGATAAGAGGAGATGTAGTTAGAAATGGGAAGAAATCAGATGGTTCTGGGTGGTGTGTGGTATGTGTGTACATGTATGGTGCTGAACCAAGGATTTGGACTTTATCCTGAGGGAATAGGGAAATTATTGAAGGATTTTACAGAGTGAAATTGTATGATTAGATGTATTTTTAAGGGTCATTTTGGCAGTTGTGAGCAAGGTGCATTGGAGAGTTTCCAGATTGGAAGCAGAGAAAGCTCTTAGGAATTATTATTATATTCCAGATAAGAGATAACCTTAACAACAAAAGAAAAGAAAAGCAAAAGAAAAAAAACAAGGTTTAAGGATAATCAGAGTGGTAGCTGAGGAAGTACATATTTCTCATTCTTTCACTAAATTTAAATTATTTTGTTTTTCTTAGCCTCTTTAATCTTGAACTATGAGGTTCAAAGTTATAAGTCTTAAACATATTCTTAGAACATGAATCCTCAGACCCCAAGGCAATAAATGTGAAAACATTTCTAAGAAATTAGTTGAGGGCATTAATTATTTCTAAGGATTTTATGGTATATTAAAAAAAATTAAAATGCTACTGAAATAGATTGATTTTAAAAATGGCCTCAATTTTCTACACCTCTCTGTGATATGGTTTTTCAGATGTGACCTGACATCAAAGGGTGGAGTCTATTTCCCACCCCGTGAATCTGGCCCAGCCTTGAGGCTTACTGCCTCCAATTTCATGATGTTATGGTTGCCAGCTCTGAGCCTAGATCTTGAAGTCTTGTGCTCTTTTGTTGAGCTGCTACCATAGGTTAGTCTGCTGGAGTGTGAGAGACCAGTGTCTTAATTAAGATTATCTTAGACCAGCCTATCCCCACTTGACCTCCTGCAGACACATGGTTGAGCCTCAGTGAACCCAACTCAAATCAGCAAAATCACCCAGTCAAACCACAGTCTTCTGAGCACAAATCTTTCTTGTATACCGCTATGCCAGTGAGATGTTGTGGTTGTTATTCCTATTTTACAGATAAATTGAACATTATAATAATATATAACTGATGTAATTGGGATAGAGGATTTGGGTCAATCTAACAGAATAATATGAAGTGGAACCCAAGTGTTCTGTCTCCTTCTAACTCTAGACTGTGAGTTTCTAGCTATTGATTGAAACTTGAGTGATTGAATATATGGAATATTTACTTCAAAATAAGAATTATAATGATCATTATTTAAGATTCTTGAAGACTTTGCAAACTAATTTGATACATTTAATTTTTTAAAGTTAATTTTACTTATTTTAAAAATTTGAATGCATACATTCTAAAATTGAGGTTGCAATCTGAAATGCCTGTAAGAGGCCAGGCGTGCAGTGTAACTGACTGACTCATGCTTCATATAAAATACCAGGCAGTAGGGAACAACTGGCAGAGTGAAGGAAACATTTCCAATCCAGAGGCATTAAATTTTTATTTTTTAGATGACTATGCCAGGAAACACATATGTGAGAGTCAATTTAGTCCATAGGTTGCCAGTTTACAACCTCTATTCTAAAATTTTGATTTCTGACCTATGTTTAAAAATTAGCTCACACTTTATCTTTAATAGGTTTGAAGTCAAATTTTGTGACTAGAAGAACATGAAGGAAGGATGAAATGTTTTATGTCCTTTACATCCTCCATCAGCCTTCCAATAGTAATCAATACATGTGAGATTGGTTTCAGCACCTTTCCTTTTTATTACTCATCCAGCTGTGATAGGACAGAGCTAACTCTTCTGGAAAAGTAAGTAAAACATCCCCATTCTGGAAGAACTGTCTGTGACTAGTACCTGGAAAGAATTATGTTAGCAGTGGTGTATTAAAGGTCGTCTCCTCTTTGGTGTGAAGAGGTTCACTGAGGCATCAACATGGCACAAACTTGCAGTGCTTTATCACCAGCTGCCACAACCAACGCTGACATGGATCTTGTAAGCAGATTCCAAGAATTGGTTCTTTATGTTTTTCATACACACCGAGTTTCAGGTTAGCTGCAGGGCATATTTCTCCCTGAATATTAGAAGAGATAAAAACAAACTTCTATTAAAGTGTCCTTGTCCTCTTGAGCATGGTTCAGAGATTCAGGCAAATTGAATACTCAGGCAAACTGAATGAAATCTAGAGTGAATTCATTAATAATACATTTCAGAGTCCTGCCCCCGTTTGATTTTCTCTCTCTCTCTCCTTACTCCCTGCATATATACACGCCTGTATGTGCACACATACAATGACTCTGAAAGTAAGAGAAGTTTATAAAAAGAAATAAATACAAAATCCATTTCCTAAAAAACACTTTCAGTAATATAAAGTAGAAAGATGAAGGAAGAAATATTGGAAGAAGAAAGTTGTCTTGCAGTTGTAATAGTAGTAGTAGTAATTGTAGAGTAATCTAAAGAGAGGAATGCTGGTAGTCATAATACCTACTGATTTAAGTAAAGGAAAAAAAATGGAGGGGTGCTTGTTTCCAAATGCTCCCATGGCTTCTCATAATTTTCAGAGAAAGGATGTTATTAGCACAGCATGTAATAGCCACTCAGTAAATACTTGTTAAGTGATTGACAAGGTTGACAATCTGTCATAGAATTCAGATACGATTTCTCTAAACTTTATCCATCCCAACATCCCTACTCTTTACATTAGTAATAAATACATAGAATAAAATGTTCACTGCAACTAATGTTACCTATTTAGTTACATCTTTTTTTTAGTTATTTCTTTTTGGAAAGCACCTCTTGAATCTTCTGACTGACTAGAAAGCAATTTAATCATTTATTTATTCATATAAGTAATATTAATTGAGTGTTTTCAGTATAGTGCTGGGCTGTGGGGTATATTAATGATGAAGAGTATTATGTTCCTGTTATTGATGTAGGAAAGATGTTATTAGGGTTCGAAGCCATCAGCCAAGAAAGAATTCTTGAGACATCTTTGGTGCAAAAAGGTGATTTTATTAAAGCATGGGGACAGGACCCGTGGGTAGAAAGAGCTGCACTGGGGTCATGAGGAGTGGCTCATTATATACTTTCAAGTTGGCAGGGGGTTAGGGATAGCGTCAGACTCTAAGGAATTTTGGAAGCAAGGTTTCCGGGACCTTGAGCAGGCTAGCTATTGTTGGGGAAAGGTCATTTATTACTGTCTAATAAAACCTTAGTAATGAGACCCTTCAGATGTATATCGGTGGGCTATATGCTTGGGAGATGATTGCCAAAATGTATCTAAGGGGTTTTAAAGATAAAGGGCGTTTCCAAAGGAATTTTTATGTGTTAAAGTAGACTTACAGGAGGGCGCCTGGGTGGCTCAGTTGGTTAAGTGACTGCCTTCGGCTCAGGTCATGATCCTGGAATCCCGAGATCGAGTCCCGCATCGGGCTCCCTACTCGGCGGGGAGTCTGCTTCTCCCTCTGACCCTCCCCCCTCTCATGTGCTCTCTCTCTCATTCTCTCTCTGTCAAATAAATAAATAAAATAAAATCTTTAAAAAAAAAAAAGTAGACTTACAGGATTGGGGGAGGGGGTCAGACTAGAATTGCCTTTTGCCCTTAGCAAAGTATTGACATCGAGGCAGTTTAGTCCCTAGAGGAATGTCATTCTGCCTGTTTCAAGGACTTGTCAGTGGGCTCTAGGTAGTAAGGAAATTTAATAATTTTTCTTCTGCCTTTGTTTCCCACATCATTATCATGAAACTTATGTTCTAGTTGGGAGAAATGATATTAAAAATCACTAATACATACACAAATAATAAAACAGGATAATTGCAGATATTGATAAATAAATAAGATATGAAGGAAAAGGAAGGGAAGTAAAGGAAAAGGAATAGGAGGAGTTGGCTAATCTATTGTGAATCAAGGCCTCTCTGAACAGAGTAATATTTTTGCAGTCATCTAATGCTTAAGAATAAGCCCACAAGGGATCAGTTTTCCATAATGGCAGACTTAGTTTGTTTCTTACCAACCCTCCCACTGGGAATAACTATGAAGCTGGAATAAATAAAACAATATATTTGATGGCTTCAGAGGGATATCAAGACAGTGAAGATGTGTGAGGAAAAACACAGAAATGAATCCAACATTTGGCATCAGTTTTCCCCTTGAGGCATTTGCTGATTCAAAAGTGGCAACTGAGAAACTGAACTTAAAACCTTGGCTTAGAGGACAAACTGAGCTGAAATTTTAGCAGTCTCTGGATGCTGCCAGAGTCTGGAGCTTTCTGAGGAGAGGCCCTGGTAAATACCTAAAGTTATTAGTTGGAACCCCAAAGGACTAATCTCTAGGTATATTAGTAATAAACTACCCCTCAAAATAATGGAGGCCTAATTTTAAATTAGATCAATGCCTGATTAGATTATGGTAATCTCTGCGTAGCCTAGTTGCCTGCCAAGAGCAATTGTAAATCCTCTCTGGTGGAAGATAACATCATTTAGAGCTTTCACAGTATTTGGCACTCAATCTAAAGTAACTGGATGTATAAGAATATCAGAACTGAATGAAAGCCAAGAGAAAAAAAATCTGAGCAATAGAACATCAGAAGAGTCATATACTGGGATTATGAAATTATCAAACTTGGAATTTAAAATATGATTAAGATGCTTTATAAGTTAAATATGAAGATATTTAGATAGAGAGGAAAAGTATAAGAAAAAGAATACATAGAATTTCTAGAACTGGAAAGACAACTGAAATTAATAATTGAATAAATAGTTTATCATCAGATTAATCAAAACTGAAGAGAGAATTGGTGAACTGGAATATAGATCAGAAAAATATCCAGACTGAAGCACAGAGAGGTAAAAGAATGGAAAACACACACACAAAAATTCATGTTATATGGTTTAGGGTGAAAAGTTCCAACATGTATAAAATTTTAGTCCCAGAAAGAGCAGAAACAAGATATGGCAGAAACTACATTTGAAGAGATAATGGCTAAGAAAGATTTAAACCCCATTTAGGAAGCCTCTACTAATTCCAAGAAGGATGAATACAAAGAAAACCATACATAGGGACAGCATAATTAAACTGCTGAAAACCAAAGACAAAGAAGCAATATATAAGCAGTGAGAGAAAAAAAGGCATATTATCTTCTACAGAGCAATAGAATGACAAAGGAATTGTCTCTTCAAAGTGCCAAAGGAAAATAACTTCCAATCCATAATTCTATACTCAATGAAAATATCTTTCAAAAATTAGGCAATATTAAGACATCTTCAAATAAAAAGTAAAAAAAAAAATTCTCTCAGAGTGACAAATCGGAGGGGGAGACGAACCATGAGAGACGATGGACTCTGAGAAACAAACTGAGGGTTCTAGAGGGGAGTGGGGTGGGGGATGGGTTAACCTGGTGATGGGTATTAAAGAGGGCACGTATTGAATGGAGCACTGAGTGTTATACGCAAACAATGAATCATGGAACACTACATCAAATTAATTAATTAATTAATTAAAAAATTGTCACCAGCAGAATCAAACTAAAGATATATACTCAAGGGTATACTTTACGCAAAGGAAATGATCACAGGTGGAAGCATGGGGCTGCAAAAAAGAATGAAAAAAACTGGAAAGGGAAGATACATGAGTATATGAGTATTGACCAGATAAAATAACATTGTTTTAGAAAGCATGAAAACAATAATGTATTTCTTGTGCAGTTTAATAATTGTGTGTGTATGTACTGTACAATGTGTGTACCAAAACTCTGTTTTAGTTACTATGTCTGTATAACAAATTACTCCAAAACTTTATGGCTTAAAATAAGAACAGTGTATACTTTGCTGACATTTGGGCAGGGATTTACAGAGTGGCTTATTTCTGCTTCAGTTGGTATCAGCTAGAGTGGCTCAAAGGCTAGGAACTAGAATCATCTGGAGGCTTGCTCTTATGTCTGGCAGTTGATGCTGGCTGTTGGCTGAGACCTTTGCTTGCGCTGTTGACTAGAATACTTTATTCTGTATGGCAAGTGGGTTCCAAGAGGAGCTGCTTAACACCCACACGCACCCCCCCCACACACACACACACATACACAGAGAGAGAGAGGGAGAGAGAGAGAAAGAGAGATCAATCTAATGGAAAATTATTCCAGCAGAGGAAACAGCAAGTACAAGTGTTCTGAAGTGGGAATTATTTCATGTGTTCAAGAGACAGAACAGAGAGCAGTGAGACTGAATGAAGGACACAGTGTTATAAGAAGATGCTGGAGCTGGTCAGAAGAAACAGATAGGAGCATTTCAAGTTTCAATCAGTAAATAGTATTGTGGCAGATGCCAGCTAATCTGTTGGTCTGAGCAACCCCATGTGTATAAGTATTTCCTATATAAGGATCCCCAAGAAGAGGACACAATTTATTAGATTTGGGGATATTCTCTTTGTGAACATATGTAAAAGCTGTTCATTAAACACTTATCATCAAGTACATTCTGATTTTTAGAATTTCAAAATAACATTACATTTCAGAAAAATAAAGGAACTTTCTGAGTACACTGTATTGGGTAAATAACCTAGTCATATATTATACTAATGATATGCAACTTAACTAGCACACACATTTTGCAGGCATTACTGAATGCTCAGTGGATGAGATATTACCTGGCATGATATGCTGAGGATTTGAAGATAACCAGATCTGAACACAAACCATGGGAGATTACTAACAACTTACTCTTACTAACATCTGCTACTTAAAAAAAAAAAAAAATCAGCCTAAGTAGAAAAAAAATAGTGAATGAAAATATTACTAGAGATAGCTTCTCTTCCCCTCACTCTCATTCACCCTCATCTCACTCTTGAGTCAAGCTAAATCACACAGTTGAAGAGATAAGACCACACTTCATGTGACATAAATGGACTTGAAATACTAGGGGAAAAAAATTGGAGCAAAAAGAAGTATTTTTTTCCTTCTATAGGGTCTAACTCTGTAGCCTTTAATTGGATTGCTTCAAAGAGAGAAAAAGGCCCTTTAGCAGCTCTCAGGGTGCCTGACAAACACACTTTGGAAGTGTTCTGCTTAAATGCCTCGCCTTAATGGCTTTAATAATAAATTCAGTTTTCTGGCAGGAGATAAATTCCTTCAGAATGTTTCTCCAATCCGAATAAATGCAGAATTACTGAGTGCCCTGATGCCATTATTTGATTTACAAACTGAAAAGAGTATAATCCTTTGTGGGATATTTGTTGTCAAAACAAAATAACCTTTTTATCTGGAGATCCCATGTTTTGGGGGGTCCATCTTGCCTTTCTTTTGGTTGGAATCTCTGTTCCTTTCTTACCAAGAGAGGACCTATTCTAAAGAACAGAGTCAATCCTGTAGGACCAACACACATAGAACCCAACTCACATCCAGTGAGTTCTCACATCCTCCAAGTTCGTCAGTCTTTACTCTGGGGTACCACAACAAGTAACCCTTAGAGAACTTTATCATTGTTTTGTAACTGATTATTCTTTACCTGGGCTGTGGGCTCCTTAAGAATAGGGACAGTTGCTTCTCTTTCATTTTTCTCTCATAGCACCAACATGGTCCCTGGTATGGGGGAGACACGAAGGAAACCTGCTGAATGTATGGCCTTACCTTCAACATACGGTCACCACATATCTTCACACATTCCATGCTTTTTGTTACAGGGTGTCTTTTATTAGCTATAACATGACTCATAGAGTTACAATGAATATTAAGGAAAAGTACAGATTAATTATCTGACAGAACAAAATGCCATGACACTTTCAAAATGATTCATTACAAACAAAAGCAGCCAGAATAAGTACTATAACTGAAATCCATTCTTTTCAGTGGATGTGTTGACAGAAAAAATTATCCTGGATTATCCCACCACAATAAAGCATATGTTATTTGATTTCCTGTCACAATTAAGGAAATTGATATGTGTTACATTGTTCACCTTACTTTCAACACAAGCAGTTCAAACTAATGAGTAAGTATATTATGACTGTGAAAATTATTTGATATTGTATTCCAGCTTTGAAAGATGCTTTGTGCTTCACATTAAAAATAAAAAGGACAAATAAGTAGGTTATTTATAGGCATTTGCCTCTGGGGCACCAGTCTCCTATATATTTATTCACCTTACTTTATGAGGATTAGAATCCAGACTAAATGATGAAAGATCTCATATGAATAATTCTTATATTCATATGAATAAAGTAGAAGCTACAACACTCAAAATGATGACAAATACTGATTCTTATTTTAAAAAATCCACAAAAAACAAGTTGTTTTAATCCATTCAGAATAAAAGTGAAATTTTTGCCTAGAGTATAGCATTTATTAGTTTTTCTCTGAATCTGACCTTACCTTTTAAATTATTTAAAAAATTTCCAACAAAAATAAAAAGCTACTTTAACTTTATTTGTATTCTACCTTAATGTACAAATAGATTGTGATGGTGTATATGGAAACTATACAAAACAACTGGTAAATAGATGAAGAAGTTGAGACAGAAAAAAAAAATTGACAAAAGAAAGAAAATAACAAGACAGAGGATCATGGGGGAAGGGAGGGAAAAATGAAATAAGATGAAACCAGAGAGGGAGACAAACCATAAGAGACTCTTAATCTCAGGAAACAAACTCAGGGTTCCTGGAGTGGTGGGGGGGTGGGAGGGATGGGGTGGCTGGGTGATGGACACTGGGGAGGGTATGTGCTATGGTGAGCACTGTCAATTGTGTAAAACTGTTGAATCACAGACCTGTACCTCTGAAACAAATAATACATTAGGTGTTAATAAAAAAAAAAAGAATGGGTGAACACAAAGAATGTAGTCATAATGGCTTAAGTGGTTGTCAGAAAGCCAGCAGGAAGTGCAGAAGGGAGGTAAAATAGACAATTATTATTTAATGCCTTTATTGCTAAAATAAATTGAATATATAATTTTTGCATATTTGATGCAGTTTGAGTTGAATCTAACTGTAATATTTTATTGATTACATTATAGTCATGAGTATGTTGAAAAAATAAAAAGTCTGTTTCTTTGTTCTTTTGGTAGTCTGGTTAAAAGTGACTTTTTTTTTTAATCTGTTATCTCAGAGAACAAAGAATGTGACATTTGTGAAAACATTCCCTGCCCTTTGGGGATATTCTTAGGAGTGAAGTTGCTGGGTGTGCACATATTAAACTTTTAGTATATACTGCAAACTGACTTCCAAATAAATTGTATCAGTGTATACTTCCACCAACATTGTATGAGAGTTTTGACTTCTCCACATCATTGATCCATATACACTTGGTATAATTTGTTTTTTTCAGGGTGTCTATACTGATATCTTACTGTGCTTTCAATTTGTATGTACTTATGTATGTATGTATGTATGTATGCATTTATTTTTAAAGAGAGATAAGTCTTGTAGTAATATGAATTGGACTGGGGAGAGTACACACAGGATGCAGACTTATCAGGACTTTGGAGGTTGGATATAACAGGGCAATAAGAATCAATGAGATTGAAAGGCAGGATAACTGGAATAATGAAAATGACTGGGGATACAGTCAAAGAAAGCCTTTTGGGGAGAAGATGGTGAAGATACTTGAGTTTGAGGTATAATGATACTTTACGTGAGGTTACCATGGTTTCAGACTTCTCAGAGGATTGCCATTCCCAGATCAGTAAAGAACATTGTTTTGAAATTAATTAATTAATTTTAGCCATTCTCACAGGTGTGAGGTGATAGCTCATTGTAGTTTTGACTTGTAGTTCCCTGAAGTTGAGTGATGTTGAGCATCTTTTCATGTGTCTGTTAGCCATCTTCTAGTGTCTTCTTTGGAAAAATATCTATTCATGTCTTCGGCCCATTTTTAAACTGCATTATTTGTTTTTAGGGTATTGAGTTTTATAAGGTCTTTATATATTTTGGATACTAACCTTTTATTCGATATGTCATTTGCAAGTATCTTCTCCCATTCCGAAGGTTGTCTTTTAGTTTTATCTTTTCCTTTGCTGTGCAGAAGCTTTTTATCTTGATGAAGTCCCAATAGTTTATTTTTGCTTTTGTTTTCTTGCCTCTGGAGATATGTCTAGTAAAAAGTTGCTATAGTCGATGTCAAAGAGGTCATTGCCTGTGTTCTCCTCTAGGATTTTGATGGTTTCTTGTCTCACATTTAGGTCTTTCATCTATTTTGAATTTATTTTTGTGTATGGTGTAAGAATGTGGTCCAGTTTCATTCTTCTGCATGTGACTGTCCAGGTTTTCCAACACCATTTGTTGACGAGACTTTTTTCCATTGGATATTCTTTCTTGATTTGTCAAAGATTAGTTGACCATACAGTTGTGGGTCCATTTCTGGGTTTTCTATTCTGTTCCACTGATCTATGTGTCTGTTTTTGTGCCAGTACCATGCTGTCTTGATGGCTACAGCCTTCAAGTTGTAATATAACTTGAAGCCCAGAATTTTGATGCCTCCAGCTTCGCTTTTCTTTTTCAAGATTGCTTTGGCTATTTGGGATCTTTTGTGGTTCCATACAAATCTTAGGATTGTTTTTTCTAGTTCTGTGAAAAATGCTGGTGGTATTTTGATAGGGATTATAGTGAATGTATAGATTGCTTGGGTAGTATAGACATTTTAATAATATTTTTCTCACAATCCATGAGCATGGGATGTTTTTCCATTTCTTTGTGTCTTCTTCAATTTCTTTCATCAGTGTCTTATAATTTTCAGCATACAGATCTTTTGCCTCTTTGGTTAGGTTTACTCCTAGGTATCTTACTGTTTTGGGTGCACTAGTAAATGGGATTGATTCCTTTAATTTTCTTTCTGCTGCTTCATTATTGGTGTATAGAAATGAAACAGATTTTTGCACATTTATTTGTATATCTTGTGACTTTACTGAATTTGTGTATCGGTTCTAGAAATTTGTTGGTGGAGCTTTTTGGGTTTTCTATATAGAATATCATGTTGTCTGCAAATAGTGCAAGTTTGACTTCTTCCTTGCCAATTTGGATGCCTTTTATTTCTTTTTGTTGTCTGATTGCTGAGGCTAGGATTTCCAGTACTAGTTAAATAACAGAGGTGAGAGTGGACATCCCTGTCTTCTTCCTGACCATAGAGGGAAAGCTCTCAGTTTTTCCTCATTGAGGATATTAGCTGTAGGTCTTTTGTATATGACCTTTATTACATTGAGGTATGTCCTCTGTTTCCCTACTTTGTTGAGGGTTTTCATCAAGAAAGGATTTTGTACTTTCTTAAATGCTTTTTCTGCATCTTTTGAGGGGATCATATGATTCTTTACTTTATTAATGTGGTGTATCACATTGATTGATTTGCGATTATTGAACCACCCTTAAATCCCACTTGATCATGGTGAATAATTCTTTTAATGTACTGTTGGATTCAATTTTCTAGCATTTTGTTGACAATCTTTGCATCCATGTTTATCAGGGTTATTGGTCTCTAAGTTCTCTTTTTTAGTGGAGTCTTTGTCTGGTTTTGGAATCAGGGTAATGCTGACTTCATAGAATGAGTTTGGAAGTTTTCCTTCCATTTCTATTTTTTGGAATAGTTTGAGAAGAATAGATATTAACTCTTCTTTAAATGTTTGGGACAATTCCCCTGTGAAGCCATCTGGCCCTGGACTTTTGTTTGTTGGGAGATTTTTTTATTACTGATTCAATTTCTTTGCTGGTTATGGGTCTGTCCAAGTTTTCTATTTCTTCTTGTTTCAGTTTTGATAGTTTATATGTTCCTAGGAATTTATCCATTTCTTTCAAATTGTCTTATTTGTTGGCATATAATTTTTCATAATATTCTTTTATAATGCTGTATTTCTGTGGTATTGGTTGTTATTTCTGCTCTCTCATTTGTTATTTTATTTATTTAGGTCTTTTTTCTTTTCTTTTTGATAAGTCTGGCTAGGGGTTTATCACTTTAATTTTGTCAAAGAACCAGCTCCTGGTTTCATTGATTTTTTCTACGGTTTTTTTTTTTGTTTGTTTGTTTGTTTCTGTATCATTTATTTCTGCTCTAATCTTTATTATTTTCCTTCTTCTGCTGCCTTTAGGCTTCATTTGTTGTTCTTTTTCTAGCTCCTTTAGGTATAAGGTTAAGGTGCTTATTTGAAATTTTTCTTGCTTCTTGACGTAGGCCTGTATTGCTATATACTTCCCTCTTATGACCACTTTTGCTGCATCCCAAAGGTTTTGGACTATCATGTTTTCAATTTCATTAGTTTCTATGTATTTTTTTATTTCCTCTATAATTTCCTGGTAACTCTTTCATTCTTTAGTAGGATGTTCTTTAACCTCTATATATTTGTGGTCTTTCCAGATATTTTCTTGTGGTTGACTTCGAGTTTCATAGCATTGCGATCTGAAAATATGCATGGTATGATCTCAACCTTTCTGTACTTGTTGAGGTCTGATTCGTGAGCTAGTACATGATCTATTCTGGAGAATGTCCCATGTGTGTTTGAAAGAATGTGTATTCTGCTGCTTTAGGATGAAATGTTCTGAAGATATCTGTTAAATCCATCTGGTCCAGAGTGTCATTCAAAGCCCTTGTTTCCTTGTTGATTTTCTGCTTACATGATCCGTCCCTTGCTATAAGTGGGGTATTAAAGTCCCCTACTATTATTGTATTATTATCAATGAGTTCCTTTATGTTTGTTATTAATTGTTTTATATATTTGGGTGCTCCGAAGTTGGGGGCATAAGTCTTTACAATTGTTAAATCTTCTATTGGAAAGACCCCTTTATTATGATATAGTGCCCTTCTTCATCTCTTGTTACAGTCTTTGGTATAAAATCTAGTTTGTCTGATATAACTATGGGGCTACTTGAGCTTTCTTTTGATGTCCACTGGCATGGTATATTTTTCTCCATCCCCTCACTTTCAATCTGGAGGTGTCTTTGGGTCTAAAATGAGTCTCTTGTAGGCAACATATAGATGGGTCTTACATTTCTATCCATTCGGATACCCTTTGTCTTTTGATCAGAGCATTTAATCCATTTACATTTGGAGTGATTGTTGATAGATATGTATTTGTGCCATTTTATTACTTGTTTTGTTATTTTTTCTGGAGATTTTTTCTGATCCCTTCTAGTCTTTGTCACTTTTGGTCTTTTTTTCCCACTTTAATATTTCTTGCAGGCCTGGTTTAGTGGTCATGAACTCCTTTAGTTTTTGTTTGTCTGAGAAACTTTATTTTTCCTTCTATTCTGAATGATAGCCTTGCTGGATGGAGTATTCTTAGCTGCATATTTTTTTCCCATTCAGCATGTTGAATATATCATGCCACTTCTTTCTGGCTTGCCAAGTTTCTGTGGATAGAGCCGCTGCTAACCTTATTTGTCTTCCCTAGTCATTTAGGGACTTCTCTTGTCTTGCTGCTTTTAGGATTTTTTTTCTTTATCTCTGTACTTTGCAAATTTCACTATAATAGGTCTTGGTGTTGGCCTGCTTTTGTTGACTTTGATGGGAGTTCTCTGTGCCTCCTGGATTTGGATATCTGTTTCCTCCCCTAGTTTAGGGAAGTTTTCAGCTATAATATCCTCAAACAAACTTTTTGCTCCCTTTTCTCTCCTCTTTTTCTTCTGGGACTCCTGTAGTGTGAATGCTATTACTCTTGGAGTCACTGAGTTCCCTGTTTACTTCCATGATCCAAGATTTTTCTTTACTTCTTGTTCAGCTTTATTATTTTCCATAATTCTATCTTCTATGTCACTTTTTCATTCCTTTTCTTCTTCCATCCTTGTGGTCATTACATCCAGTTGGTTTTGAATCTTGGTTATTGTATTTTTCATTTCAGCCTGATTGGTTTTTAGCTACTTTGTCTCTGTGGTAAAAATCTCCCTGATGTCTTCTATGCTTTTTTCAAGCCCAGCTAGTATCTTTATGATTATTGCTTTGAATTCTGGATCAGACATATTACTTATATCTATTTTGATTAGATCCCTTGCCATGACCTTTTCTTATTCTTTCTTTTGGAATGAATTCCTCCATCTTGCATTTTGTCTGGGTCTCTATCTTATTCTGTGTGTTAGGAAAGCCTAATATGTTTCCTGCTTCTGAGAGTAATGGCTTTATGAAGAAGAGTTCATATAATGTCCAGGGCCTGGCACTTCAGGAAATGTCTCTGGTGTGTGCTGTGTGTACCCTGCTGCTGTGTTTTGGCTGCTCTATCCCCCAGCTCAGTCCTCTGCAGAGTTTTTCCTTGCCTGCAATGGGTAGTGTTTGGACCTTGGTCAGAGTGTGGTGAGTTTTAACTTAGGTGTGCTCTGGTCTGCTTGCTAAGAGAGACCTGATGCTATTTCCACTAGATCTAAAGCTCTGCAAAACTCTATGGTCAGTAGACATGGTACATACAGGGATTTGTACTGGTCTTCTCGGAGAAGGGCCTACTGAGGTAATCATGAGGCACACTTGCCCTAGAAAAACAGTACCAAGGGAATGCAGGGGGTTGAGTCTTGGTGCAAGCAGGTTAGGCAGCCAGTGTTGGCACTGTGCTGTTTACTGATGTTAGTTTATGCTGAGGGGTAGGGCAGGGAAATGGCACCGGCCAGCTCCTTTGTCCCTGGAAAAGGGAGTCTGTGCTTGCTGCTCTCATGGAAGCACTTTGAGAGCAGCGAATAATTTCCCCTCCGGTGTCAGTGATTTCACACTGTCAGTCGCTGGGTTGCTTGCCTGCCTAGAGCAGTGCATTGCACCTTGCGTTCTACACTAGCCAGGCCTGCTGCCTTTTAAAATTCCAAGCTTTAGGGATTAGTGTGGCAGGGACCTGTACTGGTCCTCTCGGAAAAGGTCTCCCCGTACTGAGACTGATGCAAGTTTGTCCCAGAAGGCATTTGCACCAAAGTGCAGGCGCTTTGGATTTGGAACAATATGGCTAAATTGCCAGTGTCCTGGTTAGCTGCCCTCAGCAGGTGTCTCTGTGCCTATGCTGAGGGGCGGGGGAGGGAAATGGCCCCCCTTGGTTCTTTTGTCCCCAGAGAAGCAATGCCACCTTTCACAGATGTGCTCCAAAAAGTACAAACAGTCTCTCCCCCCGTACCTCTTGGGTGATCCTTAGATCATGCAGTCTGCCCAGCGGTTGTTTGCCTGCCTCTGCTCAAAGAGTAGGGCAGCATCCTCAGGTCTCTATCACAGTCAAGCCTGGGACCTCTGAAATTCCAGTCTTTGAGCCCTGCTGGTTGCAAAAACTCATGAAATTCATCCCCTCCTGTTTCCCCAGATCAACGGCTTTGGGGAAGTGTTCTCCTGTGCTTATCTCGGCACACTCCACTCTCTCCCCTTTCTCTGGGACCAGGGCTCCCTCCCCTCTGCAGCACTCATGATCCGGTTTCTCTGCCAAACCACTCCTCTGCCCTTCCTACTTTCCTCAAAGTGGTCTCTTCTTTCCCTCTAGTTGTGCCGTTTGTTCTATGAGCCCTCAGTTCAATTTCTTGAGTATTCAGAATGATTTGATAATCATCTAGCTGTGTTCAAGGAGGAGGCAAGCCTAGGGTTCTCCTACTACACTGCCATCTTGGCTCTCCCCTTATTTGCTTTTCTAAGAATTTTGAAATCTAAAATCACAGAAACAATAATATGTTTAAATAACAGGGAGCATTTCTTTGAAAATATTATTTACCACTTATATCAAGTATCTTAAAAACGTTAATTTTCTTCTGCATTGGTTAAAAATCACCTGCAGCTTTGGCTGTGGCTGTGGGTGAGATTTGGCACCCAGAGCCGCAGGGGGCCTCAGCTCACTGCCCTCTCATGGGTGTGGGGAGGTGAAACCCAGGCCCCAAACTGCTTGCCCACTCGTGGGCCTGGTGCCCACCACACATGCTCTGGCCTCTGACTCCTGACCCTGTGTTCTGCTGACAAGACATCAGTGTCCACTGGTGAGTCCCATGCCACCAGGACTGCAGAGAGAAGGGGAGCTCTGCTCTCAATCCTCAATAAAACTGTTGGTCTGAAAAAAATGTTAATTTTCTTTCTTTCAGTATTATAACTTAATCCTAAGGAGATTTTCAAAATGCAAAGATTTTATCAAAAAGGTGTTCAAATTAAGGTGTTATTTGAGATACCACCTCACACCAGTCAGAATGGCTAAAATTAAGGTGTTATTTCTATAGCTAAATTATAATACATTTAACCCATAGAAAAATACTGATGATATGGTGTTTAATAATAAGGTAGGAATCAAATGGCATAACCAGTACCAGAACTTAAGCAGTACCTGTCTTGGGGGTGACTGGGTGGCTCAGTCTGTTAAGCATCTGCCTTCAGCTCAGGTCATGATCTCAGGATCCTGGGATCGAGCCCTGCGTCAGGCTCCCTGCTCAGCCGGGAGCCTGCTTCTCTCTCTGCCCTTCTCCCCCGCTCATTCTGTCAATCTCTGTCTAAAATAAATAAATAAAATCTTTAAAAAAACCCCAAATAAACAATACTGGGTTTTAGCTGGTTTATTATAAATGATTTTTATTTTCTTCTTTATATTTTTCTGTATTTAAATTTTATTTTAAATGAATTTAAATTTAAAAACTATTCAAAAAATAAATATTATTTGAAAATGTCACTGTAAAATTATTTTGCTGACTCTCAAACTTCTGAAAGGAAATTAACCAAGAACTTTGCTTTTCAGGATCATAGATTGAGGGAAAAAAGGGATAATGCATCATAATTAGAATTTTAAAAATTATCTTAGAATAAATGCCATTCCAACTATTCCCAAATTTCAGTATTGATTATAATTATCTATCTTTAAAATTTATATTATAAAATCTGAGAATTATTATAACTTTATTTTAATTTAGGAAATTATTGTGGGTATTTTTGTTTTGTTTGTCTTTGTATGAGTTAGAATCTATAGGGAAAAGCACTTTGTTAGTGACTCCAAAATGGACAATGTTTATCATTCTGAAGATTTGGATTGTTATTTTTGATTTTCATGGCACAATACAAGCTAGAGTATCATGTTTCTGAAGTGCTGAGGCTGGAGTATTTTGCCATAAAGTAATTAAGTACAACTGATTACACACAGGGCAAGTTACAAACTTTCTCCATAGTCTCAGATGGTGTATGTCCTTGACTTTCTCTTCGGTGTCTGGGATGTCCTGATAACCTAGGAGTACTGATCCCTTTCTTAGTTTCCTCGGTGAGACAGGGTTGCTGACAGGTAGATTAACTTGTTCTGGACTTAAAAGGATTTGTCTTTTGACTTGGAATGGGGCGCTTCTCACTTCTTGTAGGATGGTGGTTTCTGAAAGAGAGTAAACTAACCAACACAAATAGTGTACTTAATCTTCATTTGTCAAAGCTGTGGGTGCTCTGCTTCTTCGATTTACATAATAAAAAGTTAAATAAATTTCTGCAAGATTCAATTTCTACAAATTTTCTATTTTTAGGTTGTGCAAAGAAGTTTTTATAACTTAGTTGGTAAGAATAAGTAAGAAAAACAGTTCAGTGTTTATTTGAATCTGCTGTAGAATAACATTATTTGCCTTATTTATATATTCCTTTCCCTTCCAATTTATCTATAGCAATTACTGAAATATTATAAGATGGCCAGGTGTAATTTTGTAATGATAATGAAAATTCAGAAGATGGAAAGTCTATGTTTTAATTAGGTCCACATGTTTCTCAAGAAATTTTCTTAAAAATACATGTAAAATTAATTTATACCTTAAACAAGTAAAGATTAAATTTTTCTGTCTGTTAGTAAATATATGCAGTTACTAGACTTGTATTTGATTAAAAGGTGTAATCTCTTTTCTATACAGCTGCCTTATTCAGTTTCATTGACAATTCCCAAAGGTGGTCCTAGAAATTTCAAAAGCTTTTGAGTTAAAAAAAAACAAAACTTTTGAGTTTGAAACTACTCTATGCTCCTTTCTATTTGATTAATGATTCAATTTTTTTTTCTAAATGAGTTATTTTTGTCCCCGGTGATATTACTGAGTTAGTTGTTATCATTAAATAATCACTTATAGATATCACTTAGGTTAGATTTCAGTGTTTGAAACCAATTTGCTGATTGCCTAATAAATGCACATTACTATACCTATTTCTAGGAATCAGGGGACTGTGATGCTTGATGGGGGTCAAAGAAATAGAATTTATGTCCCTTATGTTTGAGAAATATAGTTTCTTCTCAAAAGAAGTGTTTTTCCCTAATAAACTGAAAAGATATAAAAAGTGGTAACTCTCAGTTTGTTTCCTGAGATTAAGAGGGTTACTGGAGTGGTGGGGGGTGGGAGGGATGGGGTGGCTGGGTGATAGACATTGGGGAGGGTATGTGCTATGGTGAGCGCTGTGAATTGTGTAAGACTGTTGAATCACAGACCTGTACCTCTGAAACAAATAATACATTATATGTTAAAAAAAAAAAAAAAAAAAGGATAGAAGGAAGGAAAAATGAAGCAGGGGAAATCGGAGGGGGAGACGAACCATGAGAGACTATGGACTCTGAGAAACAAACTGAGGGTTCTAGAGGGGAGGGGGCGGGAGGATGGGTTAGTCTGGTGATGGGTATTAAAGAGGGTACGTACTGAATGGAGCACTAGGCGTTATACGCAAACAATGAATCATGGAACACTACATCAAAAGCTAATGATGTAATGTATGGTGATTAACATAACATAATAAAATAAAATTTAAAAAGAAGGGGTAACTCAGTTTAGCAAGAAGAAAGTGTTTCTTTTTTTCTGAAATAGTATCCGGCTTTATTACTTGTATCACTTAGGCTCTAGAAGGAGACAAACGGCACACTCCACTCTGGTAATTAGGCTCAGTTAATGAATGGGCTATTTGTAGGATGTGGGCAGAATTAAGGTAAATCAACCAGGCTAACCACCATGGCAGATCTATAGGAGATCTGCATTGGGAAGGGAAAGGAGTGGTTACTAGAATCCTGAGAGAGCTGTAGCTGAAGGACCAGGCCAGAGGACCAGGCCAGAGCTGTGGGTGTAGATAGACGTGTAGCCCTAGCTAACCTGCCTGCATCTGGCAAAGAGGAAGCCAGGGGCATAAATACCACCATCTCTTTCCTTCTACCTTTTGAATGGCTACTGGTGCCTTTCACTGGTCAAACCCAAGCAGAATCCAGAAGGCGAAGCGTACAGGTTAGCCTCCTGGTTACAGAGCATGGTGGAGAAGGATGGAAAACATATCTGGAGGAGATTCAACACCACATTTAGCATTTGACCATAAATTTTGAGATAGTACAGATGTAGCATGGTTCTTTAGTGTTATCAGGAAGAAAATAAGGTGAACGTGGCAAGTTTTTATACTTGAAATGCAAGTGGCTTAATATTGTTGCCAAAACAATATTGGAACAATTTTAGAATAAGGTCCTAAAGACAAATAAATTGCATCTTACACAGTCAGTGGAATAATACGTGATCCATTAGTACATGATCCATCATCAGTTTTCACGAGTCACTGTGATTTTTAGCTTAAAAACTGTAGCATGTTGGAGGTAGACTCATACCAAGCTCTTCAGATTCAGTGGGGGAGGGATTAGGTAAAGTGGGTTAGGTTAACAGTAGCTAAGATGAAGAGTTATAGGTAACATGTTTTACACCAGTCTCCTGTACTATTTCTAAGGTCAACAGTTTTGCTTGCCATGCCTTAACCATTATGCAGTGTTGTGCAGAAAATTAGTTTTGGTTTGGCTCATATATAGATAATGGCAGTCTTAAATTGCACGGGGCAAAAGATAAAACACAGCGAGAAATCTTAGATTATAGAAATAAGTCAGTGTTATGTTCAAGAGAACTAGAGTAATATAATTACTTTTAAAATGTTTTTTGAATTATTGAATATATCCCTCTGTAAGTAATTTAATTTTAGAACTTCAAATTAAATGTTACTTAGAAACCATTAATTTATAGAAGTAAATGCATATTCTACTTAGCTTTTATGTTTTTAATATGAATAATTAGCAATAATTTGATTACTGAAATATTCATAAAACAAAGTATTATCCAAGCAACACTTAAAACAAGATTACAGAGAAAATAATAATTTGCAACTGTTGAGTTTCACTGGTATTTTTCTGAACAGGTTGATTTATTTGAATAGAAAAACATTGCACATATTATTTAGAAATTCCAAGAAATTGCACATATCTGTTATATATTAAAATATGAGGCTTATTCTTTTTATCTGTACAATCTAGCAGTATAAAACACTTTAAAATGCTTTCAAAAAGCTATCAAAAGCATAATTTTATCTTCAGAGTTAATGATAACTGTTTTTTCTTTTTCTTTGACTCTAAGAGAAAACCATTAAAACTCTTCCCTAAAAGTTTCTATTTGATTTTTCTTTACTTTCTTTTGAGCACAAACATTTTTTTTCCTCTGGAATCAATTTTGAACTTTGTACTATCTAACTTCTTGCTTTGATTTTAATCATAAATAGCCAAATTGATGGTAAAACTTTTTAAACAATCACTTTTACATGAAGTAATTTCTTGTAAACTAATCACCGCTCTTGTCTAACTATGGGCACTTAAGATGGAATTTCCATAGTCCTTTGGACAGAAGCATCTTCTGCTGTTCTCTGACTTGGCATTCCATGTCCCATTTATTGAGAACCTGCTACCTACCAGAAACTGAACATATCTCTGGGAACTCAAAGATGAATTAGATGCAGTTCTGTCTTCAGAGCCTAAAGGTAAGCTTAGACATATAAGCAGATAATTACAGAACCATGTTTTCAAAGCCCTAACAGAGCACGAACAAGGAGCAGAGAGAGAGCATAAGGACTGTAGAGTGGTGAAATAAGAGATCAACTCTATCTGGGGAATCTAGGAAGGAGTACTCCAATAAATTCAAAATAGATCCTGAAGGGTGAATAGGAATTTTCCACACACAAAGAGGTGTGACATGCATCCCAGGCACAGAAAATCAAACTCCTGTGTAAAATGTGGAGGAACTGGGCCTGTTTGAGGAACGGAATTTAAATTGAACAGAAGGGCATGCTGTGAGATGGGGAATAGTGGGAGGTTGAGACTGAAGATGTAGGGCGTGTAGAGTATTGTCTATAGGATGTGGGGGTTGGGGAGAGAGGGTTATCTTCTACAATTATCTTTGTTCCTGATCTCTTCCCCCACCATTTCATTCTCCCAAAATTCCCATAAAAACTACATCTCTGAAGCTGTGGGAAAAGCAATGTAATGATCACTAGTGAAATTAATAGAAATTTCCTTAACTCTTATATAGGTATCTGATAAATCTAGAGTTTCAGAGTTGATAGGTTAGAGGAGTCATCTTTGAGTAGGACTATCTCTCCATAAATCATACTATTCAGTCTACTTTTCTCAGATGTTTAAGTTTTAAAATGGAGATAATAAAACACACCTTACTGGGCTATTGTGAGGATCAAATAAGATAGTATATGTTAAAATCTTCGGTAACTGGCAAAGTGTTACCTACCAATGGTATTTTATTTAAAGTGGGCCTGGATCCCAGCCTTCTCCTACTTGCCATAACATTAATTTTTCCTTTCTGTAACTAAGCCCTTTTCAGTTTTTTCTCTTTTCTTCTCCTCCTTCTTCTTCATCTTCTCCTCTTCCTTCTTTTATTTATTTATTTATTTATTTACTTACTTACTTACTTACTTACTTATTTTGCTAGGAAGGGAGTTGTCATGGGCTCTCTGCAAACAGATTCTGAGGTGGAAAGTCAAGTATATTGGGAGAAAGTTGACCTGTGGGGGAAGGTTTTCTGGAGATACCCTTACAAGGAAGTGAAAAAGGCCCTTTAGAATTATTTCCAATTGAGGAAATAGGCCAACCCTTGGTCCCCTGCATCAGTCAGTTATTTGCTGGGCGCCACCTCTGGGTGACGAAGTTCCCATCGAAGGGCATCCTGAGTGAGCAGGCAGCTACTCACCATTAATAACAGATAGGTCCAGCAACTGGGGCTTGTGCGCCTCTGATCTGTAGAGGGGGTCTGGTCAGAGCATCACAGCACCCACCATACGTTCCCATCCCCCAACTGATTCCAGTATGAAATCTGAGGTGTGAGCTGCCCTTGCCTGTAAAAAAATAGGGCTTCCAATGGGAGGGGGTTTGGGGTATCCCCCATTGGAAAAGCAGTGAGACTCTAATCTTGAAGGTCTTTTGTGTTATACAATCAAGGTTTCCCAGAGAAATTTTCAATGTCAAGTTACCTCCTCACTATACACTTTTTATTTTTGTTTTATTTATCTGAGTCCCAAAATGGTGGTTTCAATTGCAGAAAACTTTTTTTTACATTTATGTAAACTCATTGTCCTGTATACCTAAAGATGACTTAAATTTATGTTCTATTTTTTACCTAAGAAAAGTAGCTTTTAAAGCAGTAAGTATAACATAATTCAGAATTTAAAAAGATAGTTGTATGTATATGTACATACATACACGTAGAAGAAAAGCTAGCAAATTACACACTGAAATAGTAATGATTATTCTTGTATGATAAAATTATTAATGACTTGAATTTTTTCTTTTTTGGTAAAGTTTTGCATTTATTATTTTCTTTGACAAAATTTTAAAATAATCATAAATAAACAAGAAAAGTTTTTGAAAAATTATATAGTTCTTTACAGCATACAAAATGCTTTCACATACAATATTACATGTAAAACTTGTATCTACCTTTTTAGCATGTCAGGTGATAGAAAGTCTTATGGGAATTATTTTAGATGTGAGAACAGATTCTTCAAAGAAGTTCACACAGGTATTATGTTGTTAGGGTCTATCCTACAACTTGGGTTATACAAGTCCAAAGCCAGTGCTTTTTCCGGAAGGACCACATCCTTTCCTCTAGCTATCATGCATCACAGTAATTACTATGCTTATATATTTTAACAATTAACTATATTTTTCATACATATACAGTTTCCTTGGTTTGTTTTGTATGTAGTATAGCTATCTTTTCCCTACTTAAAGAATTAAAAGGAAAAGAGTCTATGATTATAGCAGTCTTCAGAAAATTATTCAGGAAAGAATATTCATTAAATTCCACTGACTCTTTTTCAAGTAAATTGCTCAGATGTAAGCCTTCAGGAAAGTATAAAGTTAAGTTTTTCTAAGAACAATAAGGTATATTTCCTATATTAGAATATTTTGAATATCTTGCCCATAATATAGCAATATTAAAGAATGTAAGAATCTCTACTTATTAACATTTTTCTGTATAAATTTTATGTTACCTTAATATGTCTCCTACTGACATCATAATTTTATACTAAAATGATGTTTTATCTTTAAGTAGTTATATATATTAGATTATAGCAGTGTGTGAAAAATTCGGTTAATCAACTTGTTTAATTTTCTTTTAAGGACTGCGCTTAAGGAAATATTTCTCAATGAAATCCAAGGTAGTTCATCCAAGGCAATATAAAATAATAGGATTTCTATAAAATAATTAGAGGGCATAGCTTATAATATGTTCAATAATGTCTCATTGAGAGTTCAAGGATTGGTAATAACATAGTAGGACATTGAACACAAAAGAACTGGATCTTTCTTTACCTTTGAACACCTATGAGCATAAATAATTCTCTTTAGTCATAAATAGAAAAATATCTACTTTGTAGTAAATATAATTAGGACCTTAAGGAGAAGACCATGAGTTCTTTGGGCATTTTGAAACTTTAAGAGGAGAAGCTGGCCAAAGAGGTTTTAGTTGTTTTGTAGTAGGAAGAGTTTTTGAGGTGGTAGCAGAAAGTGAGCAGTTTTTAAGAAGGCATAGTACTGAAGTATGTGGAATGCCAGGGAAATGGTTCCAGGTGAGGGAACAATGTGACCAAAGACATCAATGCAGAAATGAACTCTGGCTTCTTTGGTTGGCAAGGATACTGGTCTAATAACTGAAGGCAGTACAGTTGGGAAGTAAGATCAGATAAATGGGATGGGGCCAGATCACAGGGAACTTGAACACCAAACAGTGGAGGTGTAGTGAAGCAGATGGGAAGCATTGGTCGTTCCAAACACCAAACAGAAGTGATGAGAATCAGATGTAGTGAAACAGACAGGAAGCATTTGTGGCTCAGTGGTAGCATGTGGGGAAACATCACAAAGTGTTTGAGCAGACAATGTTGTGATGATTGGTACCATCTATAGCATGCAGTTAGTCCTGCAGTAAAACCAGCTAGGTTTTGGGAACATAAAATTACAATTAGAGGATCAGGTTTAGGCTGGTGATACCAAAAATTAAGAAAGGATGTATAGGAGACCTAAAAATTCAACATTTTTATTCACTGAGCAGACATAGGGTATAAATCTCCATTTATAACATAACTTTTAATTTACTTTGAATCTCTTATTTTCTAACTTCTGTAAAGCACAAAGAATTTAGACCCAGAAGGACTGGAACTTTAGTGATAGTATATTATAGAAAGGTGAACTGGATGGTCCAGGGGTCTGAAGATGTAGTGGTAAGATCCTGAATTTAGTGTCAGGAGGCCTGGCTTCAACCTTGGCCTTTGCTACTCACTGGATTTTTGACCTTGGGCAAGTCTTTTAATCTCTAAAAAGCTAGGCTTCCTCTTCTACAACAAGTAGGAATAGTTGCACTCGCTCTGCCTATGTGCAACTTTACATGACCGATAAGAAAATCAAGATTCTCTCTGAAGGTACTACACAACTGTAAGGTGTGATAATCCACAGGCAGATCTAGAATTAAGGTCTCCAACCATTGTGGCCAGTGTGTGAATCCTTTTTGCCTGTTTTCTCTTCTGCTCATGAATGCTCAAAGTTTGTTCTCTGAAATCTAATGCATGACCATGACACATTCTTCACGGGGAAGAGATCTCAGAATCCAGTGTTCTGACAGACCTCCATCACAATTCCTGGGAAATATTTTCAGAGGTTCATATGTCTATTTGGGTCTGAGATAAAACTTTTGATGTTCTCTAAGGCTCACTCTTCCAAATCTGACCTGTTATCATGTAAAGTTTATTGGATGATTTTATATTTATTGCACCAAAATGAATAGTTCCATATCATCTCAATGGCCCTAGAGATTTCCTTTTGATATCCTAGCTAAAATAACAAATATACACTAAATAGAAAAGAGTCAAGGAGTAAAAAAATTTGAGGCTTTGAAAATGCATGGTTATTGTTATAAAGCAGTATATTCTTGTGGGAAATAATTGTGACAATCACATATACCTAGTTTAATCAGAGAAATGACTACTGCCTGGGCTGGAGATAACCAAAAATGTCACCTGCTAGAAATAAAATTGGTCCCGTAGCCTAAGGGAAAGTTAAAAAGGTGGGTGACTCCAGTTATGGGTTTATAAAGACACTGAGAAGAAGAATAAAGCAGGCCATTATGCTTGATCTCTTGTATGACACAGGTTAGTGTCATATTCTTTTTGGCTGAAGTTCATGCTTCATAACTGATACTTCCAGTAGCCATATTTTTATCATATTAACTTCTACTAGATATTTTATCTCTTTGCTCTTACTGAAAATGGGAACTCTAGACATTTTGACTAGTTATTGTTTCTTATAGTGAAATTTTTTTTTGTATTTACTTTGTAACTAGGATCCTCACTTAATTTTTTCATTAATTATTAGGATTTTGGAGTTGAAGTTTCTAAAGATTTTTAAGTAGACAACCATAGTATCCTATATTCTAATATATATAATTCATTATTTCTTATTTTTTTCCTATAGAGGGGCACATCTTATTTCATTCATGAGAGTTCACAGAAACACAATGAATAAGGTAGTCCTTGTAGGCATGACATTCTTATGGCTGGCTTCAATGAGAATGTCTTCAGTATTTCACTGTTCTGTATGATGTTGGCTATTAGTTGATCACATATCTTTCTAAACAGCCTTTGGTTTTATCAGTAACATTCTGGCAGTTGTTAAGATGATGACATAGTTTTTCTTTTTTGACTTACTAGTATTTTACTAAGGATGTCAAAATAATTATGTTAATATGATTATATTAATAGATTTCATTATGTTAAACTATCCATTCCACAGGACTGGGCATATTTGAACACCATTACGAGAACACCATTCTCTTCTGGCTTTCCTGCTACTTTTCTCCCCTCTCCCTCACAGTCTCCTTTGCTGGCTTCTTCTCTCTAATCTTTTAATGTTCAAGTGCCCCAAAGAAATCTTTGATTTCTTTCTACCCTTGAAATTATCGTGTCTCATATCTTTAATTACTATCTATATGCTGAAGACTTATATATTTATATCTCTGTTATGACTCTTTCCAAAGCTCCAACCATATTTATCTAGCTGTCTACTTGATGTCTCCTTTTGGATATATGAATTCCTTTTAAATACAATATATTAGAACATTTCTTGATCTTTCTCCTTCAACATTGCTCAACTTACAGCCTTCCCAGTTACAGCTGATGACAACTTCATCTTAACAGATGTTGGGGATAAAACTATGGAATCATCATTGCCTCCTCTCCCTCCAATATATCAGAATTCCTGATGTCTGTATTTTCAAAATATATCCAGACACCAGCAACTTCTTACTACTTCCATAGATACTACACTGGTCTAAGCCATCCACTCGCCTATAATACACAATATTCTCCTGTTTCCCCTAATCCCACCCTTTCCCACTATGGTCTACTCTCAGCACAGCTGCTAGAGTGATTATTTTACAATGTAGATCATCTATGTTATTGCTCTGCTCAAAATCCCCATGTCTCCCTATTTCACTCAGAATAAAGGTATCCCTAGAGGATCTGGTGCCATTATTTCTCTGCCTCCATCCCTATTCCTCCCATACATCACTCAGAACCCACCTCACTAGCATCTTTATTGTTCTTCGAACATGCCAGGCATAATCTGGCCATAATGGCCTTTGATCTGGCTGTATCCTTTGCCTAGAATGCTATTCCTCAAAGTATCCATAAGCCTGACTCCTACATCTTTATGTTTTTGTTCAAATGCTATCAACTCAATGGAGTTGACCTTCTTATTTAAAAATGCAGCCCACTCCGTTTTCATCATCGCTGATCCTCTTATCCTGCTCTAGTTTTTCTTTTCCTATCTCATTTGTCACTCTCTTACTGTATAATTTACTTATGTATGCTACCAATTGTTTATTGTCTTTATTTCCTGCTATAAAATACTTTCTATGAGGCAATGATCTTTGTTTTGTTTGTTGATATATCCCAAGTACTGAGAATTATGATTTGTATTATAGATGCTTAATAAACATTCAACATTGTTGAATAAATTATTGGATGCATTGAACCCTACTTAATTATGTGAGATATTTCCTTTAATTTATTACAGGATATGATTTACTTTTTGCTTAGGATTTTTTAATTTTTGAATTCATGTTAGTAAGATTTTTATTTTAATATATATTTTTCTTTTTTGGTCATATATTAGTCTGCTTTTAGTATTGGGATTATGATAGATTTTAAAAACAAGTTTTTAAGAGTTCCCTACACTGGAAGCATTAAAATAGCATAGGATGGATCTGTGTTTTGAAGAAATCATTCTGCCATAAAACTGATGTTGGCTTTCTCTTTGGGCAACTTACTCAATTTCTTTCATCTTTTTTTAAAAAGATTTATTTATTTGTTTATTTATTTGAGAGAGAGTGCACACATGCACATGTGTGCACAAGCGGGGGAGGGGCAGAGGGAGAGAGAGAATCTGGAGCAGACTCCCTGCTGATCCTGGAGCCTGACGTGGGGCTGGATCCCAGGGCCCTGAGATCATGACTGGAACTGAAATCAAGAGTCAGCCACTCAGCCAACTGAACCACCCAGGTGCCTTCTTTCATCTTTTTTAGAAAATTATTTTCATCAATAATTCTTATTTTATTTTTTTAAAGATTTATTTATTTATTTGAGGTGGGGAGGGGCTGAGGGAGAGGGACAGAGATACTCAAGCAGACTCCGTGCTGAGTGCAGAGCCCCAGTCAATGCTGGATCTCATGACCCTGAGGTTGTGATCTGAGCTGAAACCAAAAGTTGGATGCTTAACTGACTGTGCCACCCAGGCACCCCAATAACTCTTATTTTAATGTTAGTATAGCATTTGTTCATAATTTTTAAAAAACCCTCTATTTCTGATGTTATATCTTCTTATTCCTCATGTTGTGTATTTGTGTTATTGTTTTTGATAAACTCAGAGCTTATTTACCTAGGTTTTACATTGGACCTCCAAAGAATAACAAAGGTTACAACTCCTGGTTTCTTTTGAATATAATTTGTTCCCATGTCTGAATATAGCATTTTTCTAGTTGAAATTATTACAACAACCAGAAAGTTAGTTTAAAACATTTTTTAAGATTTTATTTATATATTTGAGAGAGAGAGAGAGGGAGAGTTAACAGAGGGAGAAAGAGAAGCAGACTCCCCACTGAGCAGAGAGCCTAATGTGGGACTTGATCCCAGGACCCTGAGTCCTAACCTGAACTGAAGCAGACACTTACCTGACTGAGCCACCCAGGTTCCCTAATGTGCAAAATGTTTTATATCATGAATGAAAAATAAAAATCAGCTTTTATGATATTTATTGATTTTTAGTGTTGGGAGGACCTCTAGAAATTACCTTGGACCCATGGTCTCAGATTCATTGTGTGTGTGTGTGTGTGTGTGTGTGTGTGAACTAAGGCTCTAAGTAAGTGATTTACCCAATAACACACCTATTTGTTGCAGTTAACATTAAAAAAGAGGACATTTTCATTTGTTCGTAAGTTACAACTTTTTTTAAATTAAGCATTCATCAAAATGTTATATAGATAAAATGATGATGCACAATGCAGCATTTTAACAGATGGCTCTTTTTGACATAGTGTTTTAGAAAAATAACATGATGACAATTCTGCATTTGCTAGAGCAGACAGACATTTTGCAAGATGTTATGGCTGCTTATATTTAAAAAGCCTGGAAAACTAGAGCTGGGAATTCTGACATAAGCCAGTTTGCCAGCCTAATTCCTCAAATAAATATTCTTCACCATGGCTGAGGACATTTAACAATGTCTGGAGACATTTTTGGTTGTCACAGCTGGGTGGGGAGAGGTGGTGGTTGCTACGGACATGTAGTGAGTAGAGGCCAGGGATGCTGCTACATGTGCTAGAATGCACAGGGCAGCCCTCAACAATAGAGAATTATCTGGCCCCAAATATCAATAATGCCAAGGTTGAGAAAACTCAACCAAAGGTGATGACTCTTAAATTGATTGTGCCAGTCCTGTACTTAACAGTTGCTTATAATCACTTAAAAATGAGTATTACATACATTTTGAATGTAACGTTTCCCAAGGTGTGTTCTATGAAACATGAGTCCTATCACATACTCTGTGAGAAAACAGTCAAATGTGCTTGAGAAACAATGCAAATTATAGTGTCCTCTTGAAGATTCACAGTGAAAAACCAGCATCTTAAAGGCTCTGATATGTCCTGCAGTAAAAAATTCACTGACTTAACTTTGCTTATTCCAGAATATTCTACCTTTGTTATATCATGTAACATTTTGACATAGCCTCTATAAATATTCCTGGAAAGAGGCTTCAAGAAATGCTGTTGCTATGCTTTATGGCTTTTATATTTGATCTCATTGGGTTCTATAAATCATTCTTTAATATAAAATTCTAAAATAGCCTCAGCATTTCTCCAAAATAATCTTCCTATTCTAACTTATTCTTCCTCGTTCATTTCCTAGAGCCAGTAAAGAAATTTTTGTCAATTAAAATGAATTTGTTAATTTTCTTTTGCAAAAATAGACTATTCTTTTAGAAAATATATAAAATGTAAGTAACAAAACAAAAAATCCTCATAACTCCTCCAATTGTTAGCACATTGTAATATTTTCAAATTTTCTTCCTGTCAAAATGTATTTAAAAATAATAAAATAACATTAGGGGCACCTGGGTGAAATAGCCGGTTAAGTGTCTGACTCCTGGTTTCAGCTCAGGTTGTGATCTTGGGGTTGTGGGATGGAGCCCTGCGTGGGGCTCTGCACTCAGTGCACAGTCTGCTTGGGATTCTCTCTCCCTCTCTCATTGCCCCTCCTGCTCATGCTCTCTCTCTCTAAAATAAACAAATAAATCTTTAAGAAAAATAAAATAAAATAGCATTATAAATCTTTTTATAAACTTGGATTCTTTTCAGTTAATATGTTTAACATTCTAGCATTTTTAATACTATTATTACAGTATCATGATAACAGAAATGAATACAGGTATCACCTACTTTTCAAAAATTAGGATAGGCAACTTTGCTTTTGCAAAAGACCTGCATTAGTACCTGTTTTCATGAAAGAAGTCCAAAGAGATTCTGCTTTTGCAACGAAAGACAAAAGGCAAAAATAGTGTTGAGCATTTGTTTTGCAGTGAGCCATTACAGAGGCAGGCACATGTCTGGGGCAGTTAGTGGAGCCACCAAGCCCTTTCCAGATCAGCTACACTCACCATCTCAGCATCAAGCCTCTGTAGCTTTGAACTGTGTCTGCGAGCATCTGTGCTCTATCTTCATCTGTTTTGTGCATCTGTTAGCAAGATGTGTCTTAAGGTATCAGAAAAGCCTAAGAGAGGTTATTTTTTGGAACACTCAAAATGTTTCCGTATATTATTGGTAATTGTTTCTTTGCTTTATACCATTTCAGCTTATGAAAGTTTTTGTAGAAATATTCTATTTTCAGATGGCAGGGGAAAACTGTATTCAAGTGCTAGCTGGATAACCGGTTGGTGTTTCATTACAAGGCAATGTGATGTTTTATTTAAGAAGTCCCCTAGTAATGGGAAACTATTAGTTTCCTTTTTTTTTTTTTTTTTTTTGGCTAATTTTCAGGATAAGCTAATAAACAACTTTCTACATGTATCTTTTCACACATTCTTAATGGTTTCTTTGGGAAAGTTGCTAGAAGTGGAATTATTGTATTAATAGGTGGGGAAAGATGTAGGTTCAAGGGTGTGGTAATAGTGGCAATTGATGTGTATTTTAAGGATTTGGTGCTAAACAGCCGTTTAGAAAGGCTGCGCAACTTTACATTCTCAACAGTAGTACATAAGAGTGACATTAGGTATCTTCTCATGTTAAGAGCACAGTGTGAGGGGTGCCTGGGTGGCTCAGTTGTTAAGCATCTGCCTTCGGCTCAGGTCATGATCCCAGAGTCCTGGGATCGAGCTCCCATTGGGCTCCCTGCTCTGTGGGAAGCCTGCTTCTCCCTCCCCCACACCCCCTGCTTGTGTTCGCTCTCTCGCTGTCTCTCTCTCTCTCTGTCAAAAAATAAAATCTTAAAAAAAAAAAAAAGAGCACAGTGTGAGGTCTATCCTCTTAACAGGTTAAGTGTACAATACATTATTATACTGTGTTCCTATATTGCTTGGATTTGTCTCTTTCTTTTCATTTTCCCTGCTAGACCCAATCCCTTATTTTTTGGCTTTCTGGTTATCATACTGTTTTGCCCACCTCCATTTATTTGCTCATGCAGGCTCAACTCAAATTCTTATTTCTCTAAAAAGCCTTCCTATGTCAATTAGCATCAAATTTCACACTTCATAGTTTATCATGGCCTTATGTTGTGTTTAATTGCATCATATATGCTTGTCTTTGCTGTTTGACTAGATTATTAGCACCACTAGAGCCCAGATCCAAAGAATCATTATGTCTCAGTCACTGTGCTAGTCCCAAGGATGCAGGGATAAAACAAATACAGCTCTTGCTGTCAAGCTGCAACAGTTTGTAGAGAAGATAAAGAATAAGCAGCCTATGAAAAGCACTGTAACAGCACTAAATAGGGTACCTTAGGAATATGGACTGGAGACTGGGGATTTGATGTTAGGGAAGACTTCTTGGAAAGAGATCCTCAAAGGGGATTTTGAAGGATGAATAGGTGTCCTGAGTAGTGAAGGATAAGTAGGTGAAGACATAGGAAAGACTGCATGTTGTAAGCATATATGTACATTTGTGCGTCTGTAACTTGTAAGGGGAAAGAACTTGAAATGTACATGGAAGAGTAGAAAGAAATGAGCCTGGAGAGATTAGAAGAAAGAGAACAAAGCCTAAGGGCCATATGGTTGCTGCTAAGACATTTAGGCTTCATCCTGTTGATACTAGGAGTATAGAAATTTAATTATATCCCATAGGTTTTGGACCGATGTGTTTTCATTCTCATTGATTTCCATGAATTGTTTAAGTTCTTTGCTTTCCTGGTTGACCCAAACATTCTTGAGCAGAGTGGTCTTTAGCTTCCAAGTGTTTGAATTTCTGCCAAATTTCTTCTTGTGATTGAGTTCCAGTTTTAAAGCATTGTGGTCTGAGAATATGCAGGGAATAATCTCAATCTTTTGGTATCGGTTGAGACCTGATTTGTGAAACCAGTATGTGGTCTGTTCTGGAGAAAGTTCCATGTGCGCTTGAGAAGAATGAGTATTCTGTTGTTTTAGGGTGGAATGTTCTGTAAATATCTATGAGGTCCATCTGGTCCAATGTATCATTCAAAGCTCTTGTTTCCTTGTTGATTTTCTGCTTAGATGATCTGTCCATTGCTGAGTGGAGTATTGAGGTCTCCTACAATTAACGTATTGTTATCAATATGACTCTTTATTTTGGTTAACACTTGGCTTATGTAGATGGCTGCTTCCATGTTGGGGGCATAGATATTTACAATTGTTAGATCTTCTTGTTGGATAGACCCTTTAAAAATGATATAGTGTCCTTCTGTGTCTCTAATTACAGACTTTAGTTTAAAATCTAATTTGTCTGATATAAGAATTGCTACCCCAGCTTTCTTTTGAGGTCCACTGGCATGGAAGATGGATCTCCATCCCTTCGCTTTCAGTCCGCAATAGCCAAACTGTGGAAAGAGCCGAGATGCCCTTCAACAGATGAATGGATAAAGAAGATGTGGTCCATATACACTATGGAATATTACTCAGCCATCAGAAAGGATGAATACCCAACTTTTACATCAACATGCATGGGACTGAAGGAGATTATGCTAAGTGAAATAAGTCAAGCAGAGAAAGTCAATTATCATATAGTTTCACTTATTTGTGGAACATAAGGAATAGCATGGAGGACATTAGGAGAAGGAAGGGAAAAATGAGTGGGGGGGGAATTGGAGGGAGAGATGAACCATGAGAGACTATGGACTCTGAGAAACGAACAGGGTTTTAGAGGGGAGGGGGGGAGAGGGGATTAGTTAGCCCAGTGATGGGTATTAAGGAGGGCACATACTGCATGGAGCACTGGGTGTTATACGAAAATGATGGATTGTGGATCACCACATCAAAAACCAATGATGTATTGTATGGTGACTAACATAACAATAAAATTAAAAAAAAAAAGAAATTTAATTATAGCTTTTAATATAAAGCTTTGAATTCTGAAAACATAATAGTAATAACAGTAGACACCATTGAATTCATTCTCTTGCATAGGGATTTCTACTCAATTTAAGAACTCATTGTTAAACAACTAAGGCTTAAATCACATGTATTTGCTACCTTCCTCATATTTCAAGCAGATAAAAGACTTTGCTATTCTATAGCGATAGCTTGTTTTTTGTGTAGAGTTAAGATGCTGATAACAACTTTTCACACTTTGCCAGCTAGCTTTACCTAGTTGAAGAATAATTAACTACATTGACAAAGAGTACTCAGTAACTGGAATTACTCAGGAGAAAAAAAATTCTTTAAATTCAAATTGCTGTATTATAATTACAACAACTTGTATTAGCTTTCTTCAAAGAACCTTGTTTAAAAGCCTTAAGTAGTTTTGTCATCCTCAGGAGGTAGTTTCTTCTCACTTTATGGGTGGAGAAACTGAAGTTAAATGATTTGCTCAGAGTCAAAGGAAATGGTTATGTGAGACCTGGTATTGAGAAAAAGTATTATTTCTTAGAAAAGCTTCTGGTCCACTGGTCCAGATCTGCCCCACCTTCTTGCAGTGAGAACATTGTCTATAGCCCATATAGGTTGTCTGGGGCAATCAGGTGAATTTCAAAGGATCTCTTCTTTGGTGATCAATCTCAAGACTCTTTGAAGCGATTGATACTGTGACAAAATCTAAATGATAGGTCACCCAGTGTGTTTGGGAGAGGGATTGTGAAGTGTTTCTCATTTGTCATATAAATGTTTGAGGTGGTACCAAAGGTTAACTATACTTATAAACTTATAAAGGAGGGATTGATATCTGACGTAAGTGTCAAAAAGGAAGAAGACCTATAGTAATCTACTGGCATCTAAACATGCAAGACACTCAATGATTCATGTTTCTCTAGGAAACTAAGGTGGTTCATTTGCAGGTATGTGCTTTCTTTCTGTAAATAGCCATATTAGTATATCATTGAGTTTTAATAAGATAAGGTTAATTAATTTTAATAAGATAAATTAAGATAATTTCTATTCATCAATTTATTTTGGAATGTGTAGCATTTCATTTACCTTGTATTCTTTGCTACCCCTAAGGACTCATGCAGAAAGGTGGGTTTTTTTTCTGAATATTTTGGAAATATGGTTGTATATGGAGAAAAATGAACCATTTAATTCTTCAGTTACATTAATAATTATTACCAGCAGAGTCTAACCTGGCAACTCTGACAGTAACAGTCTAGAGTGAGAATCTATGTCTTGGATGAAATGTGCAAGTCTACCTCTCATATCCCTTAATGATCCTTGCATGACTAATACACAGTGACATTTACGAAGCACTCATCTAAAACCGTTCACATTCATTTTGAAAATATTCATCTGCGGCATATTCACCAGCAAGAAATGCAGCTGAAAAATCATTAACCCCTTCTTCATTGGTGTTATAAAATGTTATGGGATTCGTGCTTTCTGATCATACTCTGCTAATATGACCAACCCAATATTATACAGTAGATTAAGGTGTTTAAAACATAATCAAAGACATTATTAGAGATGTAATCTATAAAATTATAAGAAGCATTTGGGAGACCTATAAAATGTGGATCCCAGAGTATAAACCAATATGATGGGAAGTAGCCTGAGGAGGACATTGAGAAAAGTGATTAGAATAATAAAGTGATGAAGGCACTGAGATGAAAGGAGTTTATGGAGCTAATTGGGTTACTCTGTGGTACAGTTTATTACAGAATGGCTAAAAATGTCTAAAGTGTTTGTATGCATTAACATGGCAGCCATGGGTCTCAATCATGGCAGTCTTCAAATTATTTTAAGGTAGTATATTTGGAAAAATTTTTAAGTAAACTTGTTCCATTTGACTTCATTGATTTTGCTAATAGTGATTCCCTTTTTAAAATTTCTAAATATATTAAGTAGAGTTTGTCTTACCTTTCCCTCTCTCATTCTCATTTTATATAGAATATCTTTATCTACCTACTTAATTCTATTTTTAACTCTCCATCTTGAACCCCAGGATTGCAAAGAGAGGAAGAGGGGAGTAAGTACTCAATAAGGTAGCTTGGTTGTGTTCACCTCTAGGTGAAGAAATTTCCAGCATCTCTGTCAGATGTGACCAGCTTCCTTTTGATGGGAAGGAAGCTCATTAGTTATCAAAATAGCCCACTACATTTTTTTTAGTCAATTAATTGTTGCAATGTTTTTCTACATATTTAATTATGTAATTTCTATCTCCTGGTTCCCAGCAAATTTAGGAACCTATTCAAATACTCCTTCATATCATGTTTCTGCTCAGTGCACATCCAAATTTTTAAATTGTAGTACCATTATTTTAATATATTTACCTCCTTCACTTGCCCTTGATTTTCTTAATTCCAGTGCCTGGCTCTATGCCTGGGGCAGTTTAGGAAGTCAACAAGCATTTGTTGAACAGATCAGTGGATATCCTTTTTTGCTGTCTGATCAGGATTGTTTCTACTGCTAGCCCTCTGCCTCTAGCTGAGTCTGGATTGAACTCAACTCCTGCATATACCTGTGACCTGCCTAAACTATATACTAGAAACATTTCTTCAGTCATGTTTCTCATGATTTGTCCTGTCCCATTTAGAGTATGATGGCATCTACAGAAATTTAAATACCAGCTGATCAGAGGTAACACCTTCCAGCCCCAGCTTTAGGCCCTGCAAGAGTCTGACATTCTATATGTACATCTTCAGGGCCATTTGAAGAAGACTGTTGGAATGTCAAAAGATGTTACCATTCTCCATCATATATTTTTGTGTTTATTGTGTGTATTTTAAAATTATGGATTTTCCAATATCCATTTTTGATTTCTTTTAAAAATATTCTCTATTTGTTAATTACTAGGCCTATACCAAAGCATATGAAATAATGGGCTGCATTTTAATGGATTTTTTCAGACATTGAGACAGTAAATAAGAATGTGCTTTTCTTGGAGAATGTTGTATTTAGGAAGATATCTGCAGGGGGATGTGATGATCAGTAATTACAGTAAAAAAAAATAAGAGTCAGGACAGACTGAAGGACAGGGCACATAACAGACAAGCCAAGTTACTAAAAACCTAAATATAATGCCCACTTTTTATGATTAAAACAAAACAGGTGGGTGGGAATATGTGAAAGCAAGAGAAAATGTGCACATGTGCTGGATGAGAAAATGTAGAAGCTTTAGTCGAAATCTTAAGTAAGGTTTTGGGATTGAGGGGAGAAGATATGGGATAAAATCTAAAAGGAAATTAAAGTGCAATTGTTAAAATCAAGAATTTAGCGCCATGAATAGAGATGGAGAGATGCAGCTGGGAGGGGGGAAAAGAGTGAGGAGGAAGTAAAATTAGTCACAGATGTGAGTACTTAGGGAATTCAATACTTGTTGATTTGCTGTTTGGAATGACGGTAGATTTATAGGTTGAGCAATCAGTATTAGGGTTCAGAGTTATGGAGGAAAGAAGGAGATAGAGAGAAAGCTCACTTTGGAACAGTGGTTCGCAACCTTGCCTGCATATTGGGATAACCTGGGAGGTATAAAAAAAGTACTGATGCCTGGGTTCAACCCCCAGAGACTCTAATTTAATTGGTTTGGTGTGTGCTAGTGTGCTGAGTTTCAAAACCTCTCTAGCTAATTCTAATATGTAGCCAAGATTGCTCTAGAATCACTGCTCTAGAATTAGAAAAGGTGAACATTATTATTTTAGGGAAACAGCTGAAGAGTAAGATAAAAATCAGTGATAAGATCAGGATTCTGAAAGTGAGAACTTTCAGAGAAGGAAATAGAAGACTAGAATTAGAAGTCACTTACACTCAGCCCAGGAGGTGTTAGCATTTTTACAAAGGAAAAATAAGAAGAAAGAAGAATGAACTAGTGAAGGGAAGTAGAATGTGGAGCTGAAAGCAGAATCATCATTCAGATTTTAAGTAAGGTTTATTTAATTATTTATTTAACAATGATTTACCCATACTTACTATAGCCCTGGCACTGAGCTTGGTATTACAGATACAGCAGAAAGAATAAAGTCAGAGTTGCTGATCTCATGGAGTTAAATTTTAGTGAACGAAAGAGAGGGCAAGAGAGCAAGATAGAGAAGGAGAGGAGGGGAAATTCTTTTTTTTTTTAAGATTTTTATTTATTTATTTGACAGAGAGAGACACAGTGAGAGAGGGAACACAAGCAGGGGGAGTGGGAGAGAGAGAAGCAGGCTCCCCGTGGAGCAGGGAGCCCGATGCGGGGCTTGATCCCAGGACCTTGGGATCATGACCTGAGCCGAAGGCAGACGCTTAATGACTGAGCCACCCAGGTGCCCTGAGGAGGGGAAATTCTTGAAAGAATTGTGGCTGTAGCAAATGGCACACAGAGAGCTAACCGGAATCAAAGAGATGAGAAATAAACTTCTTGAGAGAGCATTGTATTTCAAAGAACTAAATGTATTTGTGACTGATGAGACCTAGAATAATCCTTGGGTCCCCAAATCTCTAAAGGTAGGGAGCAGACTCAGTGTCCAAAGATGAGGTGGGGAAAGAGGGGAAAGGCATATGCTTCAATGACCATTTTATAAGTGGTCAAGTTGGATGATGGGAAAGCTTCCCCAAGTTCAGAGCCAAGGTCATGGAGAACAATGGACTGGGGAGCCCCTCTCCAGGAGAAGAATCTGGACCTAATCAAAGAACATCCTCCAGCCCCAGGTAGGATTTCATAATTATTATGGAATGTTTACTAACTACTTTGTCTCTTCTCATTTTCCTGCTCTCTGAATGGGGTTGTTTATTGCAGTTATCCTGTCCCTTTTCAACCATTCGGAATGTTTATGGGGAAGATAGTTTATTTATTTTTTAGTTTTTTAGAGCCTATCGCACATCACCAAGCGGTCCGGGACACTGAACTTGATACCATGGCCAGATGAAAAGTTGGGTAACCTCCATAGAGTTGGGGGTCGGTATGGGACCTATAGGAAAGATGGTGAATGGAATATTTGATGACTACAGGGGCAGACTGTGCCAGTAATCCATGCAGAATGCCAACTATTTCTAGTTCTTCTCCTTTCTTGGTCACTCAGATTTCATAATTATTGTTGCAGTATTGCCCAACCTATCTTGACTAATTTTGGAGGTCTTTGCGGAGACCAAGTAAGATAATGGTGATTGTGAATAGGGTAATGGCAGTAAAAATGGAGGAAATATCTAATTCAAGATATACACTAAGGATGAAAGGCATATAGGAATTGCTGCCACTACTTGGATGTGGGAGGGAAGGAAAGGAATAATCAAGGATAAGCATTAGATTGTGTAGTATTGATTTTTTTTTTTAAGATTTATTTATTTCAGAGAGTGAGAGAGATTGCAAGAGCATGCAGAAGTGCCAGGGGAGGGGCAGAGGCAGAGGGAGAAGGGAAAGAGAATACAAGCAGACTTCGAACTGAGCCCAGTTTGGGGCTCAATCCCATGACCTTGAGATCGTGACATGAGCTGAAACCAAGAGTTGGACACTCAATTGACTGCACGCCTAGGTGCCCCAGTATTGCTATTTATTGAGATGGGGAAAAGTGAAGGAGGTGGGGCAGGTTGAAAGGACAGACACATGTTTAGCTTTGCACATTTGGAGATTGAGATACGTGTGAAATATCCAAGATGTTAAATAGGCAGCTGGATATGTGAGCCTGGAGTTCAAAGTAAAGATTTGTGCTGGAGATCTAAGCTTCTAGGAGATAAACATATAAATAGTATTTTTAGTCAGAATGCCTAAGATCCCATAAGGCGAGGAGGGAAGTGGGGCCAGGACTGAGCATGGAGAATTGCCAATATATATAGATTTAGTGTGGGGGAAGAAAGAACCTGAGAAGGAGACTGACAAGGAGTGACCAGAGGAGTAGAAGAACTCAGTGAGTGCAGTCCTGCACTCAGTGGCCAGGTGAAGTTAACTGTGATAAGCCCGTCTGAGATGTTGGGATAGAGAAGTGCTCCCCAGAGTGGTGCAGCAGAAACCAGACTGAAGTGGGTTGAAGAGCGAATGGGAGGTGAGAAAGTGGAGGCAGCACACGTAATGCCTCCTTTGAGGAATTTGGCTATGAAGGAGAGAACGGAATATTTTGGGGTTGAGAGAGGTTTTTTTTTATTTTTAATTTTTTTAGATATATGATACTGCAGCATATTTGAATAAATATAGAACTCCTTCAGTGGAGAGGAGAATTGCTAATCAGGGGGTGGGGGGGGCACTTGACTAAAGTAGTGACATCTGTGAGAAGGTGGGAGAAGGTGGGAACCTGAGCGCACAGGAGGGGTTAGGCTTTAATAGAAGGAGCCGAGAAGGGACAAAATGGCTGTAGATGCTGAGAGTATAAAGCCGATCGCTGACTTTCTTATTTTCAGAGAGTTATGAGATGAGGCCTTTATACTCGAGTGAGGATGAAGTATGTATAAACTAGTTCTTGGTGAGTTAGAAGTTATACTATTTGAGAAACATAGTAGGATTACGAGGCAGTAGTGAGCATCTATTTAAGTTTGCAGTCATGAATTTAAAGTGAAACCAGACAGCCGGGTTGAGCAATTTTTCTTCAGGAATGTTCAGCTGTGTAACTGTAGGCATGGATACCCCATCTTATCTATCAGTTTGGTGAAGGGAGAAAGCAGGAAGGGAACCGAGAGTATTTGCAAGACAGGGACTAAAATATTGGACCTTGACTATATAGACTGGATAGGAGGGCAGTGAACCCAGGGGGGACTCACAGAAGGTGAAGTGGTGATACTATGGTCCAGGGAAAATTGTGAAGCAGGAGTTAAAATATTCAATAAGTGATTGTGAATGAGCAGGGATTTGGCAGATGATTGCAACCAGTACGGGGATTGAGTGATATATCCTGTTAGCTGGAGCTCAGAGGAGCTGGGATTTTTGTGAGCAGGAGGGAGAAAAAGCTGGGAGTAAGCAAGACTGTCAGGGTGGAATTTTAAGGTGAAAAACAGAAGACCTTTTCTTTCCTCAAGAAGGTTTCAGAGGAGGTAGTATCCAAACAGACCTCTTTAAAATAAGAGGTCAAGAGTTTGCTGATTCCAGTGGGCACAGTGGAAGGGTTTGGGATGAGGAGGGGTTGGGAAACAGAGGTGGGACACTGGGACAGTTGAGAAATTTTGTGGAGTGAGAAACTGCACAATAATATATAATTGAGAAGAAAATTTAGTGGCAATGTCATTTGAGTAGAGTCTTTTTCTATAGTCATCTATTATATCTGCATTCTGGTTTCATGCTTACCCTCATCATTACGTTCCTGACCCTAATTTGCCATCCATTTCTCTATTATATTCTCAGTTTTGCTAAAGGAAGAACAGGAGTTTGCCCGTCTCAGCATATCTTACCCACACTAGATGTCACTGTTGCTTGCCTCCTAATTTCAGTCCTTCCATAGCTTATTCAGTGTGACTGTTCAGTGTGGCAGGGATCGCTCCAGGGGCCACTCTTTGCCTTACCCACACAAAGACATACACACTCAAGATTTAATGAGATTCTGGCGCTTATAAAACCACTGAGGTGTTAAATCGCCTAGGGTTAAACAGAGCTTCTTATGTGTATATTCTATGACGCTTATTTAGTTTTTGTCTGCATTTAGGAATTAAGAGACTGAGAACTCAAGACTGAAATTCTTCACAGAAAACACATCTCCTCCGTTCTGTGAAAATATGGCATTTTACAGTTAAATTCAAACTAACTTAATGAGCTGCCTCCTCACCCTCTGTTATGCGGAGCAGGAAGACTGATGCGAAATTGCACTTAGGTACCTTGGGAATCTTGCTGTGTGGTGAAGAAATTTCCTGGGCTGAGCTTGGGCATGCTATTACCACATGAAGGTTGTCTACGTCTAGTTTCTGATCTAGGGCACGGCACCTTAGTCCAGAGAAGAGTGTGGAAGACCCCGTGAGCAAAGGGGAAAGTCCAGGCTGTTATTTGCAAAACTGGCAAAGACTATAACCACTGTAATAACCAGGAGCATAACCAGAAGTTGCCAGTAGCTATGGAGTCACATTTTTTTTTTCTTCCTGGCAGAATCCTACTCAAAAAATGAGAGGAACTTTCAGAAAGGGTAATGAGGGGCAGGTGGGAGAGACCATTATCTTTTGGAGTTTCAAAAGAAGACCAAATATTCAGTCAGTCAGGTAACCAATATTTATTGCATAACTACCATGTTTAAGTATAGCTTGAAGTACTGGGGACATGCTGGTAAACAAAACTGAGTTGACTCCCACTTGCATGGAACTTAATTCCATTGGCACATAGGAGAGACAGAAATAAATGTGTATATATATATATATTTTTTTTCAGAAAACAGCTTTGCAGAAAGTAAAATATTGTGATGGGATAGAGAGTATGTGGGTGATGGTGACATCTAGGCTGAGACCTGAGTGATAAGACAGAACTAAGAGATGACATGGGGGAGGGAAGTGGTTTGTGCAGTGGGAAAGCTGACACCAAGGTCCTATGTCGGGAAGTCCATGGCTTGTTCAAGGAAGGGAATGAAGGCTCAACAGGCCAGCACACAATGGGCAAGAACAGTGTCTGAAGTGAGGATGGAGAGGTAGAGATTGAAGTATAGACTATGGGGCACCTTGTGGTCTACATGTACTGGGTTTAGATTTGATTATTAGTGTAGAGGTGGATGACTGAAGGTTTTGTGAGGAGCTGTGAGGTGATTTGGTTTATGTTTGTAAAAGATCATTCAGGACATTGACTAAAGAACTGGTGGGGGCCAGAGTAGAGAGCAGAGAGATCAGGTAGGAGGCAGGAGCGGTGGTGCAGGGAGAGAGGCTGTGGGTTGAGCCAGGCTGGTGAGGGTGAAGATCTGAGGTTCGTCATTTAACAACGGACAGCTTTGGACCATTGACCTTACTTTCAAGTCTGTATTTGAAGTTTCGGGATGCTTTTTCATCAGTTGATGATTGGTCTTAGGTGAGGAATGGGGGGAGGGGTGGTTGATAGCAGCCGCAGAAGAGGAAAGAGATGCGGAACTGATCTGAAAAGGGCAGGGAAGAATTCACACAGTATTTCTCTAATCACTACTCTCATTGCCTAAATCATTAGCGTATTTCATTCTAGAGCAAACTCGCTAATATTATTCTTAGGATGAAGTTGAGATGGTGTGTGTGTGTGTGTGTGTGTGTGTGTTTTCTTTCGCTTTCATTAAATATGATCACAGGCCAAAAACAACCATGCCAGTAGTACCAGGAGATCCCTAGGCACCGAGGTGTAGGGCAAGGACTGTCTTTTGATAAAATTCCTGAGAGGCCAGGGGAGAGAGCTAATTTGAGCTACGTTAACCGTTACAACATGAATTCCAACAAATCTGTGTGTGGGAACATAGGAAGGATGGGTAGTGGTGGTGGTGTGCTTGTGTGTGCACCCACACACGTAAGTCGGGACAGATGTATCACTGTATAATGTACTTTCTAGGCAAATGGGCCTCCATTTATAAACTCTTACTATCTGTTAGTACTCTACTCCCAGATTCATATCTAGTACCGTAGTAAGGTATCATGTTAGCCCCATGAACTACGTGATGTCAGTGTACACATGTCATAGATGAGGAAGGTGAGATCTAGAATGGGTAAAACCACATGGCTAGTAAGTACATAGGCAAATAGGAATTGAAACCCAGATCTGCAGTTTTAGTAATTATGCTGTACTGACTGCCTCCCCAAGTCTCTTGCTAGTTACATATTTCCAAAGTGACATTTTTTACTTATAGAGTTGGCTCTTTGTGAAATTTTTGTCTGTTTATTCTTTATAAAGAAAGCTTTTTTAGAGTAAGAAGTACACTTCTGTTATTTTTAGTAACCAATCCTTTGTTGTACTTATCATATGATATACAATAATACAACCACAATATTAATCTCTTTTTTTCCCCACAATATTAATCTTTAAGAATTCTAACTACCCTAATCTATCTCTTAAGCAATATTTTTATCTGGTGAATCCATAGAATTATGACGCTTTTCACTATACAAACAGACATGTGGAAGACTGGGTAGACCCCCATCAACTATCCTTTTCATATGTAACGATTCTTCTTTTCATAGTAGAACAACGCAACATATTGCGACAGTGCTGGCAACATTGAACAATAAGATAACTCTCTGTGTATCAGTGAGGGTTCTGTGTTGCAAGCATCAGAAGCAGACTCTCCTTAACTTCAGCAAAGAGAAATTTGCTGGCAGGCTATCAGGAAGCTCACTTGTTTGCTGAGAAGCCTAGAGACTCTGTCAACTGGCAGGAATGCAGGCAGGTTCAGCAGCAAGAATCACAGCCTAGGTCATGCGGCAGGAGTGGCCCTGTGAGGACACCCGTCTCAGCCTCTGCAGCTACCACACCTCCCTGCCATTACCCTGGACATTGGATTCTGCAGCTGGCACTGGGAGATGCTTCTTGGAATGAATTCCAAACTGTCCCTTCTTCTTTCTGTTACTCGCTTACAATTCAATGGGGGAGGCAGGATCATCAGATTGGCTAAGCCTGGGTCACCTGCCCTACCTGTCAGCGGCGGGGAGAGGTAGCCTATGACACACATAGATTTTCAAAGAGAGATGAAGCTTTACTTTTCACCAGGTAGGAAGGGATTTCAGATGCTGGGCAATTAAAGGAATGTCACATGTCTATTAAACTATAAAAGTAACATATTTTTAACAGTAAGTGCTCACATAGAATTTTTCAGGTTTCTTGAAAAGGCAACATAATTCTGGAAAGAAACTACTTTCCCATAGTATAGACTTCAATTATCTCAAAATAGCTACTGAGCTGGGGAGGGGTCACTTACTCTGCATTTGCATACAGATGATCTTGCCAGCCATTTGGTTCTGTGTTGAGAATTCCAATATGACATTCGGCAGTTATTGGAACAAAGACCGAATTTGTGTCTTCCTTCCATTTACTTCATTTATCTCTGATAGGCTTTGTGGGAACAGTTTGTCTCTAATCCAAGCCATCAGAAAGGCTTTTACACGTTCCTTCTGGCAATGTCTGATTTTCAGTGTTCTTGGAGTAATCAGTTGGCATTTTTTTTTTTAATTGAGCTCATTCAAAAGCAACTCCTCCCCTCAAAGGAATGTTATGTTTTTGAATTTTATTGTTTTGCTCAGAGATTAAGCATTTGTATCACCATATCTGAAATGTACCCTGCCAACCTATTAGTACCACAATAAAATTGATGTGGCAGTGTTTTAATTCACACAGTAGTTTTAGTGTTTACCCCCCTAGCTTTAAAAGCAAAGTGACCAGAGGACATGCAATTTTAGTATATGTGCTGCCGAAGCAAGCACGACCAGAGGACATGCAAAGGTCATATGAGATCTTTAATGTAGCATGTTTCCTTTCATTATGCTGTAGTTTTATTCTGATGTGGTAGAAGCCTAGTTGAATCGGATCTATTAAAAATGAATAAAATAGCATTATTACAATACAGACAAAATAAAATTAACAGTGCTAAATGTTATGGACACTGCAACTGTCAGCACAAGGCATTATAGAAACTATAATAGAATTAAAAAAAAAAAAAAGCTACTCAAAGCAACCAAGCATTAATCTTGTCCTAACAGGGACACTCAGTATAGTCTAGATAGAGTGGAATTTGACTCATAAATCACTTATGCCCCACTCAATTGCAAAATCCATGAAATTTATGTGATCCTGAGAAACTAGATTAATATCCAAAGCTCCTCAGTCTTTCTTCCTTCAACACATACATAACAACCTGAAATTAATTTTTGTAGTTTGTTAAGTATACTGTACAGGGAACCCAAAGAGTCAACCTTAAATAGATCTTCTTTGGAAAATACAGGATTAATGTATACAAAGAAGTGAATACAAAATTCAAGTAAAGAAATTCTTAGCTGTGGATATTTCAGAAAAAGTGTTTTCATGGGAAAGGAAGTAAAAAAGGAGTGTTAAAATAAATATTTTACTCTTTCTACATATACTAATTAGTTATTGGTTCTTGGCTTTATACTAACTCTCCTAGTTCAGTACTTTTCACATGCCAGACATTGTGCTGAGCATTTTGTATACCTTATCCAGTTTAATTTCTCAGTAGCTCCATAAGGTATATATCATTATCTCCATTTTGGAATATAGGAAACTGAGGCTTCAAGAAGTTAAAGAGAAAATAAGTAACTTAGCATTTGACTCTATCTTGGCTTCAATGTCTACACTCTTTATCCCTGGATGTATTACTGCCCTTGAGTATCCTACTTCCTTTAACACTCATGGAATGCTCAAAGCCATGCTAAGCCTTACTATGTGCTACTTGAGGACAGGAATCATATTTACAATTTTTATACATCATGCTTAGCTAGGACAGTGTTTCAGAGGTTCTCAGAAAACAGTTGAAATTATGAAGTTATTGATTTTTCCAGCCTTGCAATAAACTCCCAGTTATAATCATTAGAGTCTCTCTACAGTGAAGTTCAGGCTTCTGTAATATTAGATTTGAGCCTCGAATCTAATTAGATAGTTTAGGCAACCTCAAAGGGAGCAAGTACAGGTTTTGATGGACTATTACAATTATAAGGTCACACTTGAGACCTTTCTCCATAGGGGAAAAAAAAAGGAATATTCTATCTGAGTGATTTACTGCTTTCTAAAATGTTAAACAAAAAATTTGGTTTCCAATGGGGATCCACACAGAAGCAAATTCCATACCATTGAGATGTGTCAGTAGAATGGAACACAAGAAGTGATACCTATTTTCCTAATATGCTTCACCTTGACCTAGATGTTAGTCTTTCTTCCCTAGTCCACAACTGATACTTCTACTTCAATATAGGGATGAGTTACTTCATTTGTTTTAACTCACAATTGACCAAGAAAAACCCACATTTCCACCATCCAACTCTCTCAATCTGTTTGTTAAAAAAAAATCAGTTTGTAGAAAAACATTAATAATTTTTCTAGTGCAAATATTCTTAATGAAAAAGGGATATTTTTATAGAGATGTTATAAGGTTTCCTCATGAATTTGAGAAACCAATATATAAGACAAATAGATTATATTTGATATATATAATTACATACCTAGGCTATTAGAGAGTCAGGGCTGAAGTGTTTACAGAGACTCCTGCACTGTCTTTCATATACTGTGAGATTGTTTAAGGCCATTGTATTACATCATATTACATTATTAAATGTTTGAAAGTGTTTTGAAGAGATGAGATAATTTTGCCAAGAAAGAAAGGGAAGGAGTGAATAAAAGCTCAACACTTAGAGAATATATTTGTATTCAAAGTTGAATGTGAACAATCATATTCACTGTTTTCCTTTTTCAAATACTTCATTTGGCATGAGATATCTGCATTACATATCAACCCCATCAGTTGAAGTTCACCTTTAGTTGAGGTAAAACCTGTATGAGGAGAATTTTCTTGTTTATGTTAAGATTATTGGGTTTAATCTTTTATTGTAACAGCAGCTTAAATATGGTCTTGTGTTGGAGGATTACATTTTGTGGTAATTGGATTAAGGGGAGCATGTATGTTATTTTATATGAGATCACCTTGTTGCCACTGTTCCAAAAATATTTATCAAATGCATATTCTGTGTTATGCATGCACATGCTACAGTGCAGAGATATAATGATGAAAGCAATATTATCATTGCCCTAGAGTAACTCATAAATAAGGCTGTCAGAACATTTCAGTTTATTAGGGAGTTTGCTGATGATATACCCATGGCACTGTCAGAATAGGAAGATGGGACCACTAGCCAACCTGAGGATTCAGATAGTCTCCCTGAACATCTGAGTTTTGAAGGATCATAAAGGGAAGCTTTCTCATCAACAAAGATGGTTATTTTGGTTACATGCAGTTTTATTTTGTTTATTCTGTATAGATAGGGATGGATATCTTATTTGTTTTACTTACCCATTCTTTGTTCACATTTCAACTGAATACTGTAACCAGGCACAATTAAGTTAGCCACTTACTTACCGAAACACAACTACTGGTGACTCCTACTGACATTCAATTCTCAGAACTAGTACAAGTATCTCTATTTTTCAGAGTGTAAGGCAGGGATAGAGGGAGAGGAGAGGAGTTCCCCCATCCCCCACCCAAAAAACTGACTTTGAAAATACTTATCAAAGAGGGAAGTCCACCAAGTGGTAGATGTAAGAAGGACACTGGGCAAAACACTTCTGACATTTCTGCCCATTACCATTCACTTTTGTTTTGTTTTGGGTTGTTTTGTTGTTGTTTGTTTAATCACTATAGGGATTTCAGAGTATTTTTGGTATCTCATCTTCCTCTTAATATGTTATTTTCTGTGCTATTCTTATCTGAGAGAACTCCAAACTTTAAATCCATGTATTTGTACCTGAAAGTTACTGAGACATGCTTGTTAAATGCCCTAATTCTAGCAAGAAAAACAAATCCCTGAATTTGCTCCCCTTTTCTACTTCCATTATATTCATGTTTGAATGATGTCTATTGTCAATAATCCATATGTTTAAAACCCGTTCCTCTCACCGACCTTTACGAATCTTTCTTTCTTTCTTTCTTTCTTTCTTTCTTTCTTTCTTTCTTTCT